>NC_071283.1:2921736-2986736 GCF_023375685.1 Ictalurus furcatus
TCTGACTCACTTTTTCCCCCAAGTCAGCAACTCCAGACCCTTAAACTGCGAGACAGGGGGCTCAACGCTATGAATTCTGGAACACACACACACACACACACACACACACACACAGCATAACTTTAGAGGTCGTTGCCGCTGTTAGCGATGACATCATGTCCCCGTGCTAAAAGCGGACGCAGAGTATCCGTGGGTTGAGTTACTAAACCGTCCCATTATCTAACCATTCAAGAACTTCGACTACCATTAAAACTACTACTTTAAAAAAAAAAAAAAAAAAAAAGATCGGGTTTAAACCGTTTTGTGTACTTGGTCGTGTTGCGGGTTCTGAAAACGTAAACAATCGTTTAGCGCGTAAATAAAGTGAACGACAAAAGGAAGACAGGACATGTAGACCTGGTACCTCGACGTATGGAAGGTTCCCTGTAAGAACCGCTCTCCCATCTGCAGAAAAGCTCACGGTTCGAAGCGGGACGTGATCTCATGCGCTCGGCGTTTCAGCCACGTTTTCCACCGCGTCTCTACTGAGAACCCGCGCCGTATTTCTACATGCAAAGAGAGAGAGAGACACTCCGAAGTCCATTCGCTCGAACAAATCGAATCGTTCAGCTCGGCGGTACGTGATAAAGTTATACCGTAAACATCACATTCCAGTTTGAACTTGATAGCTCGTCAAAAAAAAAACCCCAAAAAACGACAAAACGTTTAGGCAAGACTTTGTAATCATACAATTAAATGCTCTCTACAACCATATAGGTCTCGCCCACAGAGGCGGGTCTTGCTCTACATTAGGAAACCATTCACTTCCCTAAGCACTGGTTGAGAAGAGGGAGGAGTTTGTACACATCTATGCACCACTTGGGCTTCTCTAATCATTAAGAGTCAGTTAAAAATCTCCCGCTAATCTCTTCGCCGTTTTCCATATTTAGCTAGTTTTCTGAGCTACCTTCGATTCTGCAGGGGGTGTGGCGTATCTCAAATGCTACTGGCTATTGTGTTGGCTACTGTGTAACATTCTGTAACACCACATTGCAGGAAAAACCAGCTCTCGTATCCTTGAAGTATCGTAGTATCACCCACGACAAATAAAGCTGAATTTGAAAATTGAATATGTAATGTTTGATGGTATCTATGTGTAAAGTTTGAGGGTATCTATGTGTAAAGTTTGAGGGTATCTATGTGGATTTGTGCATAAAGTTTGATGGTATCTATGTGTAAAGTTTGATGGTATCTATGTGTAAAGTTTGAGGGCATCTATGTGCATTTATGTGTAAAGTTAGATGGTACCTATGTGTAAAGTTTGATGGTATCTATGTGGATTTATGCGTAAAGTTTGATGGTATCCATGTGTAAAGTTTGATGGTATCTATGTGCATTTATGTGTAAAGTTAGATGGTATCCATGTGTAAAGTTTGATGGTATCTATGTGCATTTATGTGTAAAGTTTGATGGTATCTATGTGCATTTATGTGTAAAGTTTGATGGTATCTATGTGCATTTATGTGTAAAGTTAGATGGTATCTATGTGTAAAGTTTGATGGTATCTATGTGCATTTATGTGTAAAGTTTGATGGTATCTATGTGCATTTATGTGTAAAGTTAGATGGTATCTACAGATCAACTGTAGATCTGGCTGTCAGTAGAATCTTTTTACTAGGCGGCATTAGTAGAATCTTTGAGCACAGTTATGTGGAAACAGAGCAAAATAACGTGTCGCGTAAATCCGCCACTAAATTCTCCTCGTCAGAACGCGTTCCGTTCTTCCTCCCAGCACCAACCCCAACCCGAGCAGAGACTTTTCCTGGACGTTATTCTTCACACGCTGTGCCAAGAAGACAAGAATCCGACGTTGCACAACACTGGTGTGTAATTCGTGTGTGTAATTCGTGTTTACAACAAATCTCAAAATCCATTCACCGAGTGGATCGTTTTCTTTGTTGCATCACCCTGTAGTTCAGGAACAACGCGGCTTTGTTTTCTAAAGTATCACCTTTTTTTCGTGGGGGTCTGGGATCCTTTATTTACAGCGAACAGCATGAAGAGGAAGAGAAAAATATATATATATATATATATATATATATATATATAAAAAATGGATAAAAAAAAAAGGTTTGTAAAGCCACCAAGAACACATAACTCTACATTTTCTATAAACAGGATCCATTTAACAGCCGAAGATAACTTTCCAAACTTTCATCGAGGCCTGTATGTCTACAAAGTGCAACCTTTGATATGGTGATGTAGTGAGGAGACGGTGATTTAGCGTTTATGGAAGGAGTCTCCAGTGTCAGTGCTTCGTAACATCACACGCGAAGTCTTAAGAACTGAAGACTGGTTTCGCGTTACCATGACAAGCTTTTTAAACTTCATACGAGAGAGGAAAAAAAATTGTTTAGTTAATAGTTTAGGAATGACAACGCATTATGGGCCACTGAATGTTACTATAAACGGATTTAAAAAAAAAAAAAAAAAATCACATGACCATTTTAATTAATTAATTAATTAATTAATGTGATCGTTGGCTAAATGCTGTGGTCTAAGAGGAACGGCACACTCCGGGACGTCGTGTCGATTAGTGTCCTATAACAGCGTGCGCGCACGTGCGTTATCCCGTAGACGAAACCGATTTCCGTTGAACGCCGTGATCGATCACATCGCAGATTTTGCTACGTTCACACAGCGGTTTTAACGCTGCGAGTCGCTGTACTACGAAGTCGCAAGAAGGCGTTTCCTACTACTCGTTCCCATAGTTCAATTTTATTCAATTTTATTTGTATAGCGCTTTTTACAATAGACATTGTCTCAAAGCAGCTTTACAGAAATATCAACATGGTATACAGATATTAAAGGTGCGAATTTATCCCAACTGAGCAAGCCACTGAGTGGCGACGGTGGCAAGGAAAAACTCCCTAAGATGTTTTAAGAGGAAGAAACCTTGAGAGGAACCCGACTCAGAAGGGAACCCATCCTCATCTGGGTAACAACAGATAGTGTGAAAAAGTTCATTATGGATTTATATGAAGTCTGTATGGCCTTAGGAGCAGCCGTAGTCCCAGCAGTCTGGAATTAGAGAAGATTTGAGCTCCATCCAGAGGCAACATAGTAACATTTATCAGTCAACGGCGCGTTCCACGTTTGAGAATCAGTTTTCTTACCGCTAAAATGAAACATTCTGGAGGGAGAGCGTATATATGCGTCACATCCTACGAGATGAAGGAGAAGCAGTGTGTGTGTGTGTGGGCACGAAAGCACAAGCCTGTCCAGGTCCACGAAACAATTCGGACTCGCGGCCGGCGTGAAGGATCACGTTGCATTTGCATAAATGTAAACTTTTCTCAACTTTGCGGACACGCCCACATCTAGTCGCTCAAGTTGAGCACAAACGTTCTCCGGATGCTCTGTTGCGGCGAGTCGCCGTACGTATGAACGTACCTTCAGAGCTCCTAAAAGCGTTCCACATTGCTTATGATACATAATAAAACCACTTAAAAAGTGACAAATAAAATCATTTTTTGTGTGTCCAGGCCTCACACTAACCCACATTTTTAACATAAATAAATAAATAAATATATATATAGTCCCACACCCACAAATCCACACACTCACCCCTGTGGTCATGGTCAAGCCACTCGCTTGGCTAGGCTTTACAGCCTCATGAATATTCATCAGCTCCGAACTGGCGATTAGCCAATCAGGATGGAGCTCCATGAGACATATACATTCCCAGCTCTCATGGTGAAATGAGGCTGAAACAGGGACATAAACAAACCCCTTGCAGATTACCCCGAGCTTTCTACTCAATCTAGAAGCAATTTCAAGAAGAAAAAGAAGCAGTTTTCTGAATAACTGGCTCTACAAAGCTTTCCTAAACACATTCTGTCCGTCATGGCGGTGCCGCATTAAACAAGCCGACGTTAAAAACCAGCTCTTGTGGTTAGATTTTTATCTCGGACGTTTATAACGTCCGTTTATCTCCTGTGCATTTATAACGCTGGCCTTTCATGAGAAATACAACCGTATAACTGTGTAATATCTCTATATACGGGGGTTACTCGGATATAAACGCATACTTGTGCACACTGTATTGATTTCATTGGCTTTGGCCCAGCCTGAGGAAGGGGCTAAAGGCTTCAACCGAGATAAAAACACAGCTTTTTGCTTCTTTTTTTTCGTGTGTGTGTGTGTGCAGAAAATCCCTCATAAACTACATACACTCTCCACATCTTTATGTTAGCAGGATGCTAGCTAGGTAAACCGTCGCCATGAATACACAAAAATACACGAAGAACAAACACAAACAGCCGAGGGGGCTGTGATTCGCCTCAAGCACGCGCACGCACGCACGCGCGCTCGCTCTGTCAAGGGCGGCAATCTTTTTCCAGAAGTTTCCTCTATTAACCGCTAAAACATGGCATATTTCCCCGTCTATGTTTATAAAGAAATTCTTAAAGCACCACTCTACTTACCTCAGGAGACGGTCACAGTCGTTCTGTCCTCTTTTTTCTCCTTCTCTAGTCCTGTCTCTCTCTCTCTCTCGCTCTCCTTTTCTGTCTCTCCTCCCTTCCAGATGTCGCGCAGGAAGAGCGCTCGCCAATCAGGGCGCGAGCCAACAGGAAGCGCTCATTCCCCCATTTCTTTTTCCCACAGAGAGAGAGAGAGAGGGAGAGAGCGCGTGACGGAGGGGTGTGTCTCAATCCGACCTGGTGTTTCTTCTGAGGAAAAAAACCCCCCATTATTGTTATGATTATTATTGTTTAGTAGTATTATTATTGAAATATCTAAACACCTATCAGATTGTTCAGGTGGTTGTGTCAATGTAATGTAATGTAATGCAAACATCTCGAAGCGTGTGGGTTTTTTTTCCAGAACGCTAGAAAATGATAAGACAACAAGAAGACATCCCTAACCTGTCACCGACTGTACTAACCTTCTCAGCAACTGAGTAGTGCTACTGATATTTACTAGCTTTGGTCAGAGTGGCCATGCTGACCCCCTGTCCACCACTGAAAGCACCTACAATGGGCGCGTGAGCATCAGAACTGGACCATGGAGCAATGGAAGAAGGCGGCCTGGTCTGATGAATCACGTTTTCTCTTACATCATGTGGACGGCTGGGTGCGTGCATGTGTGTGGCTTACCTGGGGAGGAGACGGCACCAGGATGCACTATGTGAAGAACTCAAGCTGGTGGAGGCAGTGTGATGCTCTGGGTAATGTTCTACTGGGAAACCTTGTGTCCTGGCATTCATGTGAATGTTAACGTGACACGTACCACCTACCTAAACACTGCTGCAGACCAAGTACACGCCTTCATCCCAACGGTATTCCCTAATAGCAGCCGCGTCTTTCAGCAGGATAATACGCTGATTTTCCCCACACTGTAAAAATTGTTCAGGAACGCTTTGAGGAACATCACAAAGCTTTCAAGCGACGTTGACTCGGCATCCGAATTCCTCAGATCTCAATCCGATCGAGCGTCTGTAGGATGTTCCGGACCAACAATTCCGATCCACGGAAGCCCCACCTTGCAACATACAGGACTTAAAGGATGACCTGTGGAACTAGAGATCGATTTGAGACACACCCCGGGGGGGGGGGGGGGGGGGGGGGGGGGGGGGGGCTGGGGGAAGCAAAGGGAAGAAAATAAACAGACCAAATGTGCAGAACTGTTAAACCACAGCAAACATGAAGCTCTTTAAAAGTAGTGTTCCTTGTTTATTTTTAAAAAAAATATGAGTAATCAATCCCGAGTCCACTTGCTTCAGCAAATATTTAAATACTGTTAAAGTTGGACAGATAAATATTTCAAATATTAGAAACTAGGTTTGTGGAAGTACAGTGCTTGTATACAAACTCAAGCATAACCTGAGTCTGGTGATAAAGCTAACTAAATGAATATAATGTGATTCAGGATTAAGAGTGTGTGTGTGTGTGTGTGTGTCTGTGTGTGGTGGAAATAGAGCTGGGCCACGTCTGTTCCTGAAGGGGGGGTGTGTGTGTGTGTGTGATATCATTAACCATCTGTGCTCTTTTTTACAGCTGGGGGTCAGGACTAGGTCTTTGTGTTTGTGTGTGTGTGTGTGTGTGTGTGTGTGTGACCCCTGACCCCCAGACTGCCACAGGCTAAGTTCAGCTCACACTGAGGGCTTAATTGAATTCCTGCACTGTTGCATTAGTATTATTTTATAGACTTTATACTTTTCACGACTCTTTCCTACCTCGTGGCATCAAGAGGAACACTAACATGAACACCCTTCAGGATTCTTCTCATTTCCATCCAGCGTGATCACTTCAGGACCTCCCAATCTTTTGACGCTGTTGTGGAAGCTGTTTATATATTAAAACCGGAACAGCAGCATATATTTTTACATTAAAAAAATAAAAAAGGAATCTAGCACCTGATTTGTTACAATTGAACTGAGCGTATACTTTGTAAACCCTCGTTCTGTAGACTTGCCTCTCCCTGTGTCCACAAACATGAAGCCAGGGGGTGTGTAAACTTTTGAACAGGACGATCGGTGTAAATTGTGATTACGTTTGTCTTCTGGCAAACATGTAAATATCTTATGTAGCTTCTGAAGGGCGGTACTAAATGGGGGGGGGGGGGGACAAGCTCTTTAAACAAAATCATAATGTTCAAAAGTTTACACCCCCCTGGCTGTTAATGTATTGTGTTGCCTTCTTGAGCATCAGTGAACGTTTGGACCTTTTGTAATAGTCCTGTACGAGTCCCTCGGTCGTCCTCAGGGTGAAAAGATGGATCTGAACGTCATACAGCCGCTGTTGGAAAAGGGCTCAAATATGCAGGTGCTGGAAAAGTAAAGAATGTGCAGGACCTGGAGGATTTTTCTGAAGACAGACAAGGGACTCGTGAAGAACGGTCACAAAACGTAAACACAGTCACTGATCATCCAGGTAACGATACACAGGGTTAAGAATCGAGCACATGTAAGCAACTGAACTGGTTCATTTGTTGTAAATTCAGTTAGTATTGTGTCCAACAACCAACAGCTAATTATTCCAGTGTCAGAACTTAACACTTTACTTGTTATCGCTTCGACCTTCATCCTAATCTGACCCCGTGTTCTCTCTCTCGGAACAGAAGTTGGAGCAGCAGGTTTGTCTGGTAGCACAGCCTTCACCAGCATCCGCAGAGACGACCGACTTCCTGTAACACACTCACGTAATACACGCAGTACTACATGTACTATATTCTCTACCGTAACACACAAACACAGACATAAACACAAAAGAGCTGCTTCCACAAACTAAAACTGCAGGCTCCGGAACATGTCCATATTCGGAAACGGTTTTTGGAGCAGCTCGGAGTGGGCGTGTCTTTCAGTCCAAAAAAGAAAAGACGTCATCGGTATTCACATGTACACGCGTACAGCTGCAATCACAATGATTCGACCCCCAGTGCAAATCAGGTTTATTGTCAAAATTCAGACTTTCAGCTGTTTGCGATGAACAAATCAAACAAAAGCGGTTGAAATAGTTCGACACGACGGACGCTTCACGTGGTTTCCCCAAATTCAACTGAAAATGCGACTTATAATGGTTTCTCCAGTTTCAAAATTATTCACGCCCCCCGAATAGAATCCCTCACAACAGCACGAATATGCAAAACAGTAGTCTGTACATTTTGACGATAAACCTGATTTGCACCGGGGGTCGGATCATTTTGATTGCAGCTGCACGTACGTATGTACGGTGTTGTTGAATATGTAAGGCCCGTCACCCGGGGCGCTGATGCTACAGGAAACGAATCATTGAAGGCGTTTTGTGATGAAGGCCGGGTCGTACAGTGTAATCGATGCTGCATTCAGCTGCTAACAGTATAATCAATACAAACGTTCTGAAGCAATAAACGGTTCATTTGAACAAATCCATAGAAATGTTTTGTTTACACTGCAGGTCAGACTAAGACTTTCCGTGACAGATCGATGTTTTATTAGAAAAATTAGGCTACATGACGTTATTTCTGATTCTAACAATATCTGATCTTATTTATGCGCTAAACCTATTTAACCACACGAACACAGAAGGTAACGGTCACCCGTATACAGTCAGGTAAAAAAGAAAGAAAGAAAGAAAGAAAGAAAGAAAAGGGGTAAATAAAAAAATAAATAAAAAATAAGTAAGGGAGGGAGGAAGAAACCAAAATGAAGAAAGGCAGAAAGAAAGAAAGAAAGAAAGAAAGAAAGAGAGAGAGAAAGGGGTAGAAAGAAAGAAAGAAAGGGGATAATATAAAGAAATGTAATTTGAAAGAAAGAAAGAAAGAAAGAACAGAAAGAAAGAAAAGGACAAAGAAAAAGAAAGAAAGGGGATAATATAAAGAAATGTAATTTGACAGAAAGAAAAAACAGAAAGGGGTTAAAATAAAGAAATGTAGTCATTTGAAAGAAAAGAAAGCAAGAAAAGAACAGAAAGAAGGAAAAGGACAAAGAAAAAAAAAGAAATGGGATAATATAAAGAAATGTAATTTGAAAGAAAGAAAAAACAAAGGGGATAAAATAAAGAAATGTAATTTGAAAGAAAAGAAAGAAAATGACAGAAATAAAGAAAGAAAAGGACAGAAAGAAAGAAAAGGACAGAAAGAAAGAAAGGGGATAATATAAAGAAATGTAATTTGAAAGAAAAGAAAGAAAATGACAGAAATAAAGAAAAGGACAGAAAGAAAGAAAGAAAGGGGATAATATAAAGAAATGTAATTTGAAAGAAAAGAAAGAAAATGACAGAAATAAAGAAAGAAAGAAAAGGACAGAAAGAAAGAAAGAAAAGGACAGAAAGAAAGAAAGAGGATAAAATAAAGAAATGTAATTTGAAAGAAAAGAAGGAAAATGACAGAAATAAAGAAATAAAGAAAAGGACAGAAAGAAAGAAAGAAAGAAAGGGGATAATATAAAGAAATGTAATTTGAAAGAAAGAAAGAAAAAGAAAAAAAAAAGAATAGAAAGAAAGGGGTTAAAAAAAGAAATGTCATTTGAAAGAAAGAAAAGTAGTGAAGCAAAGAAAGGGGGAAAGCAGAAAGAAAGAAATATGAGAACAAAGATAAATACCAAAAAAATGGGTAAAAACAAAAAAGTGGAGGAAAAGGAAAATGGAGAGGGGGAAACTTATAACGAGTCGCAGTAGATCGAAGCGAGATCGGTTCACTGAATAGACAGAAGAGATCTGTGTTCTTTACACGCAGAAATACTGTTCCTGTAGTAAACACCCACTGCTTGGAGCCACACAATAGCAACATCTGGGTGAAAATGTAAATAAATGTAAAAAAAAAAAAAAAAAAAGCGGGGAGAAATTCAAGACTTCCTTCATTCTGAAGGCCTGATTAAAGTCACCAAACCCTGTGCTGCCCCCTGCTGGGGAACATCCTGTGTTACAGTAAAGCTCTGGAGCATGTGATGAAACACTGTACACATGTGGAACAACGTCTATAGGTCAAGTTTGACATTAAATTCATTGGCTTTACAGATGTCTACAACAGCTGTGTGAATATGGGCGGCTTGTTACCAAGGCGACCAGGGCTGTGAAAGGAGGGATCAGAGCAGGGCTCGAGTCGACGGTAACTCAAGCAATCGCTCTTTACAAACGTGTCGAGCAGAAAAGCACTTGAGAACTGTCCAGCGAAGAATCCTACGTGAACGGCATCTTAAACCTCCGGGCCGTTCGTGTCATGTGACCACTGAAATAAATCGCCCTTTGTCTTTTTTCTATACATTAGTATTATTTACTATTATTATAGCATTGTGAACCCACTAATGTTTAATATACTACACAGTAACAGACTCCATCACATACATCTCAATAAATTTACTCTGCAGGCATCTCTTGTTATTTATTGCTCTTCTGAACTTGATTAACCCAAGAATTAAAGATCTGAAACAAACAAACAAACAAACTTCAGCCATCATGGTTGAAAAGTTTATTTTTGATTGGACCTTCAGCTGTATACTCCAGTCACAGTCATGTTGTGTAATATCGTACTTCTTTTAACAAGCTGTTTTTTTTTTGTTTTGTTTTTTTTAGCTGTGAAATGTTTGACATCGTTTTAGTCACGGAGATACGGAGGACATCGCGGTTACGAGTTTCTGCGCAAAGGAACGTCGGGTCGTCCACGTTAAAGGAAGCAAACGAAAATCTCGCTTTCTTCTTCGCTTTCCGCGTGCTACGCGATAAAATTCGGTGCAAGTGTCCGAGCTTAATGTCTGATAAGCGAAACTGACTTCTCCCGATACACACCCGCTCGGAGCGCCGCGGGGACAGGCGGCAAATTATTAGATTTATTTACTCGTTTCAGATAACTACTACGTCGACGTTCGTCCGGTGTCGGTCTCGAGGAAACGCTAAGCGCAGGGGACGTGGAAATAAATAGAGCCGTTTAAGTCTGCGTGTCAGTCGAGCGGGTCGGCGTCCTCGGGTCTTGATCCGGGACGAACGGGGAACGTCGCGGGCGATCTGCGTTAGGAAGCGATCGGTTCTTTCAGCTTTCCCCTCCCCCTGTGTCTGCGCTAATAAAACAACAGCCTTAATAATCAAGCCTTAAGTTAGGAGTGTAAACACTGTTTTCCTTCGACCGCGAGATCAACTATATATAATAATCACCGCCATCATCATCATCATCATCATCATAATGGACGCACGATATTTCTTAAGGCATCGGCACAGACGTAGTTATGCAATAAAATTACGAACCCGTAGAAAACAAACAAACAAACAAAAAAAAAAAAACGTTTTACTATGTACAGATTCATCAAGTGCTACTCCACTAGTGGTCCACGGGGGAAGGTAAGGGAGGGTGTAATATCAGTGTGTGTGTGTGAGTGAGTGTGTGTGTGTGTCAGGCCTTCTCGCCACTCTCGTGTCTAAAGTGATAGCGGACAGGAGGGCCGGGCAGATCCTCGTCCCCATCCGTTTCTGGTGCAAAGGACACAGTGAGGTCGACGTACTTCCTCTCTGCCGAAGGCTTGATCAACTTCTGCATACTATACACACACACACACACACACACACACACAGAGAGAGAGAGAGAGAGAGAGAGAGAGAGAGAGAGAGACACACAGAGAGAGGGAGACAGAGAGAGAGAGAGACAGATAGAGACACACACACAGAGAGAGGGAGACAGAGAGAGACAGATAGACAGACAGAGAGAGAGAGAGACAGACAGATAGACAGACAGAGAGAGAGAGAGACAGACAGACAGACGGACAGAGAGAGAGAGAGGGAGGGAGAGAGAGAGAGAGAGAGAGAGTGAGAGAGAGAGAGAGAGAGAGAGAGACAGTGTGAGAGAGAGAGAGAGAGACAGACAGACAGACAGACAGACAGAAAGAGAGTTGAGAACTGTGACATTCCATGTTGAAACACAGTGCCTGTAAGGTGTTGGTGTCTTACGCCAGTTTGAGTCTCTTGCTGTGTCCGGGCATGATGGGTACGTAGAGCATCTTCACTCCATGAACCACCATAGTGGGCTCAATACCGTACTTTTCCTGACAACAAAACACAACTTGATTAAAACACCACAACACCGAACAGCGCCGTAGGTCCACCGGATCATTCCGGACAGCCAAAAGCGCTTTATTGTAGAGTGCAGTGATTTCCATCCGGAGACGATTCGGGTCATCTGAAGCGAAGGCACCTAATTTGATCACCTGCCTAGTTCCTATTTCCAGCAAGGTAAATGCTAACACTTGCTTCCTACCGCCGACCGCATCTTATCTAACGGCATCACAGGGCAGCGTAACATTCTCGCTGGAACGTGCTATCTACCCTCTTCTGCATACGTTAGCTGACAGACGGGTTAATATCATCGTGCGAGAGAAGACGTGGTTCTGTGATGCGACTCACCCTGACAGCGCTGATGAAGTCGGACAGGGTGAAGTCTTCATGTCCTACAACGGACCAGCGATCCCAGATGGAGAAGAAGATGTCGTCTCTGACAAAGACAGAGAACGAATGAATGGAGGAATAGGAGGAATACCTTCTACAGAACAGATGTTACAAAGTGTTCTGTACGCATCTCTGTCTCTCTGCTACCTGATCTGCGTCCTTTTGACCCGAGCCGTCTCCGTTAGGACCATGACAGGGATGGCCAGGTTGAAGAAGCAGTTCTTAAATGACTCGAAGCCATAGCCACCCGTGACTTTAATCAGCTCCAACGCCACCTGCAGGTATTAAAGATTCAAAAATAAATAAATAAATAAATAAATAAATGAAAACACGTCTCGACTGACTGGATATTTGGTGCACCATATTTGAGTCATTTATTTTTCGTTAAACCTCTGCATGAACAAGTGGTTTAACGGCGACGGGGAGTGGAACCTCTTACCAAGCCGGCGACGGCGGCGGTAGCCGTGGCGATAGCGGGGATGATTTTGCCGGCGATGCGTTTGGTCTGGAGGCGATCGGCGGCTTCAATCGAGTACATGTGTGCTCTCAGGGCTGACGCCGACTCCACGAAATCCATGTGACCGTTCGCGTCGTCGTCTTTCTCGAAAAGCAACGGCGTCATACGCACGCGCTCTGCAGACGAGGCAAAATGGCTGACATGAGGACATAATACGCGAGGATGCGCTATATCACTAGATTCACTGGCGTGTTAAGCAGCTGATGTACGATTCATTGTGTGTCGTGATGTTTAAAGCTTTTTGTGTGATATGTGTGTGTGTGTGTGTACCTGGTGTAAAACCAGATGTGATGGCCTCCTCCAGTTGTGATATGGCTTCCCTTTCCTCCTCGCTGCTCACGGTCAGCTTGATCTGTTCAGGCTTCTTAACTGTTTCGTCGGTCTCTATATGCTAACAAACACACACACACAATATATATGCGTCACTACACACATACCGAATCTATACTCATATTGTATGTTAGTCTTATAGAATTAATAATAACTATTTGGATAGTGTTTCATTGTGAAAATAACAAAGAAAGCTGAGCAAGTCTACAGCAGTTCCCCCCCCCCCCCCCCATGAGCCAGGGTGTTTGCGTCACACACACGGTCACGTGACCATGAGGGGGCCGCAAACTAAACTAAACTTTAACTAAAATCTGGGGGTGGGGGGGATGGTTGTTTCAACGTTTTTCTTCCAGACGTCATGTCATCCTGAGAAGCCAATAAACTGATCTAACGGATGGATTCAGAAGCTTTATTAATATCGTATGAGACACGAGTGGCTACCTTCTCTGCCGGCTTGTACTCCGGAATCTCAACTTCAGCCAAAACGCTTGCCACGGCCTCGTAACTGAGGTTCTGTCGTCAAAACAGATAGAGGCCGAAATAGTCACCAGGATTGACCACACCGGATACGACGTAAAAATGTTACATGTAAATGTTGAAGAAAGGAAAAAAATAAATAAATGGGAAAACCTTTTCGGAACACGGGATGTTGTAGATTCCCGCGAACAGCCGAGCCGCGCTGACCACGAAACCAAAGTGCCTAACGGAGATAAGATTATAGATATGAATAAAACAGATCATATGTTTTCTTCTTTCGTTAAATCTTGGAATATAGATCAGCTTTCACTCACAGCTGGTCTTTGAGATCAAACTCGATAGGGGATGGAGGTCGTTTGGGAGACTGCCAGAACAGACCTGGGGGGGGGGGGCAATAACAAAAAACCTTCAACAAAAACCAATCAATCGCTTTGGAAAGAGACTAGACATTTTAGTCGGTCGTGTCTCATTGATATGGAGGACCAAACCTGCAGAAAATGATAAATAAATAGATAGATAGATAGATAGATAAGTAAATGTAATAATAGGAAAATAAATAAAGCTCTCAAGCACTGGAGCTACGCAAGGACTTCCCCCTCATTTGCATGTTGCACACGGAAAAAGAAAAGAAGAAATAAAATGTACGTATAAATAAATAGAAAAATTAATGCAAAAAATAAATAAACGAATAAATAAATAAAAGTTAAAAAGAATAAAAATAAATAGAGAAAATAATAACCGAAGGAAAAAAAGTAGTACAAAAATAAATTTAGGATTAAATTTAATTAAAAATTAATTACACTTGTTTTATCGAGTCATTTATTCCTTTTTTTTTTTTCCTATTACAGCATTTATTTATTTCTCTAGCTATTTATATTTGATTTCTGCATGTTTGGTCCTCCATACGTTGCTGGCTCTAAGCACATCCCGGGATGCGTGAGAGAGACTTACTGCCGTCTTTCAGTCGTGTATCCAGTGGAAACGAGTGCAGTAGTTGTAGTGCCTGAGAGAAAGGAGAAGAAAAAGAAAAGAACAAGTGCACGTTATTAACACTGTAATAAACACAATATGGTATTAACTCTCTGGTCAAAAGATCTAGTCAAAAAACAAACCCTGAATCTATCCACAAACCAAGTCTTTTCCAAGATAACCTGAATTGGATTTAAAAAAACAAACAAAAAAAATGCGACTCTGGCAACCCAGTTGGTTCAACTTGAGGGGGCGTGTCTGAGGTGTCTGATTTCTGCGTGAAATCCACGCAGCTCTCAGATTTCCGTCATATCCTTCCGGTAGCGGAACCTGACGTGAGCGTCTGCTCTCGAGATACCATAAAGAGTGTCGTTTTAGTGGAGTGTTACTGTAACCGTACCTTCCTCTTGAAGTATTTGTCAAATTTGAGGCGAGCGAGGGCCAGGCAGTGCTCCCAGCGTGTGGGGCGGCGGCTCAACACCTTAATGACTTGGAACGCTCCGTCCAGGCTCTCCCCGGCTTTCATCCTCTACAAAACAAAGCGCGCCACATGGATACGCAAACATCCACACGCATTGAGAAACAGCGGAAACAATAAGATGACGAGTCAAGCAAGACGTTTCGTTTCTCCCTTACCTGCAACACATCTGTAGCCGACACGTGGGTCTGCCAGAACATGTTGAACATGGAGGGCTTGTGAGAGAAGGAGCTTTCGAACTAAACGGGAACCGAATCAAAATGAGAACTCGGCTCAGAACGCACGTCTGCTACAGCGGTGTTTAGTTTGTGTGAGTAAAAGGTTAAAAAGATGGAGTATGTATTTTAATAAAAGTTAACACAAGCTACCTAATTAGAAACTCTGTTGATCGTTATGTTGATTTATTCATTTTTCACTTCCTCTATGCTTCCTGTACATCATTTTAAAATAGTAATGGTTTAATATTACATATTTACATTTAAAAAACCGATCCTGTGTGTGTATATATATATCTATATATAAAAATACATTTCTAAACTTGGAGGCAGAAGTGAGTCGAAATAAGAATGTAATCATAGAACCCTGTTAAATATAGTATCTGTGTGTGTGTGTGTGTGTCTGACCTTGTCCCTGGCCCACTGTATGGTGTGCTCGATCACAGCAGGAAAAGACTTTAGAGTGCAGAATGGTATCTCCTCCTCTGGTGGATCTCTCTACACAAATAAAACTCACTCAGCTTTCAAACACAAATATACACTCAATTCACACAACCTACACACACACACAAACACACACACTTACATGGCTGTTATAGGACTCGGTCAGGTTTGGCACGATGACCTCGGTGTGACCTTTCGTCCCCATGGTCCCAGAGTCGAGTAACGCTTTCTGATTGGACACGCTCCGACTGTGAAGGCACAAAGTGACACGCAGTTCCACCGCTGCTTTCCTACGCTCTAAACACTTTAACATGATTCACATCCTAATATTCACCACTCGACGGTGGCTTTTAACGCCGTTTCATAGGATTATAAAATAATCGGGTCTCTTACCTGTCCACGTATCTCCGAGCCTCCACGTTGTCCAGCGCAGTGATGACCAGACTGACACGTGAATAGAAAGTGTCGCTGAATGTCTCCTCCGTGGCGGGACACACCTTGTGCAGGTTAGCGTCTATGTGGAGCTCGGGATTAATCTCTAACGTGACTGCAGCTGCCGTGATGCTTTTTGGCTTCTACGCAGAGAAAGGCACAAGCAGGTAGGGAGATTAGGAGATAAGTAAGGCAGGTTGATCGATTAAATCATGTAAAAAAAAAAAAAAAAAAAATTGGCAAATTGCGATAAGTATAATACAAATTAAAAGGAACAAAATTTTTTTTTTTTTTTTTAAAGAAAAACTTAAAAATGAACGAGAATAAGAATAAAAAAACACTAATGAATGAATGGACAAAAATAAACAGAAGCAAATGAACGAATGAAAAGCTTAAATGAAGCAAATAAAAAATAAACAAACAAAATACAATACTAGAATATATTACAGTAAAGTATGATAGAAATATAAATGGAATATAATAAAAAATGAATGAAAAATCATCTTAAGAATGAAGAACTAAAATGGAAATTTTATTTCAAAATAAAGAAATGAATGAAAATTTACACTTGATTCAGAAATGAGAAATAAACTTCAAAGGAAATGAATGAATGAATTTAAAATTAAAAGTATTTTATGACTGAATGAATGAATGGCTGAATGACAATGAATGAACGACTGAATGAACGACTAACTGACAATGAATAACTGAATGAATGAACAACTGAATGAACAACTGACTGAATGACTGTCTGAACGACTGTCTGAACGAATGAATGACTGAATGAATGAACAACTGAATGAACAACTGACTGAATGACTGTCTGAACGAATGAATGACTGAATGAATGAACGACTGAATGAACGACTGAATGAATGAATGACTGACGTACCTGTATATGATGAGGTCTGAAGAGAAATTGGCGGTTGAGGTTGGACTTCTCTATAAGATCTGGATCAGTGATGAAAATCTTATGACAAACCACACACAGGAACAACTCATTAACGACACGTCATCGACACAAGCTTCACTGAATGTTTCGCGCATCCGCTCCACGCTTCGACCTTTGACCCTACCTCCCCTGAGCATCTGGCCAACCCCACCCCGAGCAGTGCAAAATTCTTCAGCATCTCACATCCTATAGCACCACACCCCACCTGCAGGGGGTAACAAAACAAAAACAATGATACACACGGATGTAACTAGCTCTGCACAGTCAGCACCTTCTCTAATAATAACAGTTCTCAGCTGGTGTATTCATACAGGCACAAAAATGAACCTGGTCCAGTAATCCAGCTCGTATCCTGACACAGAGGAAACTCATGTGAATGCCTTCGGGTGCGTGTTAATAATGCTCACCATGAAGACTCGAAGCTTGTGTAACTCCAGACAAAAGGACTCGCCGATACAGGCCCTCAAAGCATCGTATCGATCTCCCCTGCAGACACGCAGAAACACAAATCAGCATGTTTGTAAGCGTAAGGAAAGAATGCACATGCCCTTATAAAGTTATATAACAACTCTGAGTGTGATTGGACCCGGAATACATTCGTTCACGGGTTTCTAACTTTTTAATGGAAACAAAAGTACATTAATTCATGCCCCAGTCTAATTCTACACCTATATGTATAACATGTATATATACAGCACATCTTGCTGCTGCTATGTTACAGACATCATCAAATACGTTCATTTAGTGTCTGGATACGTTTGTGCCCCCTTGAAGTCTCTACCAACTAGCACCTAAGTGGAAAAAGAAGGAAGAAGCCGAATACCTTCACTGCCATACTGTACATGTATGTGTTCAGGAGGTTGATATTAACTCACCGAGGTGCAAACTCCTCTACAGGAAGAGACTGGAGGGGTTGGACCACCTCTAACGCATCCAGATAAAACTACACACAGAGAACAAACAAATAAAAATAAACGAATTCTCTCGCATAACACGGCGGCGTCTAGGCGCCTTGACCTTTGACCTACCCACTGTTGAAGCGGCGTGAACTTTCCGGTAAGAGCCTTCAGCACTTCTTGACTGGCGATGCCTCCCACGGCAGCTGCTAGGGGAGAGAGGCAGCCTCTCGCGCAACGCGACACGCACCTCACTAAGGACGGGTTCACGTTCACCTGGCCACGTACAGATGCAAACGTACAGTTATTATTACAGTCGATAAGGAAAACTTCTACGGGGGGGTGTCGGTGGGGATGGGAGACGAATGGGAGCTCACTTTGTTCTTGAGCGTCTCGTTGACCTCCTCGGTGATCTTCAGCAGGAGATCCGAATCCTGCAAACAGCTACAAGGAGCGGCAACACGATACGGAATGAAACGGAGAAGGTGGGAAAATAAATAAATAAATGAATGAATGAATGAATGAACGAACATTACCCTATATTCGGCAGTCTGTTGTGTTGTTCCTGGAAGACGTCCAGAGCTATCATGGTGGCGTGGATCTGCAGCGGTGCCTGATGGGAAACACAGTTCCACAGCACCGTGATGAAACAACTACATACTTTCGCTATTATGTATTTTTGTAAAGCAGCAACGGCGCCTCGGAAAGACGCTAGACGTAGTAAACGTCGTTTTATACCTCGGGTTTGCTCAAGTCTGGAATAAGAAGCTGTGGGTCGTGTAACTGCTGTTCCATCGTCTCCTACACACACACACACACACCACGCATTTAAACAAAACCGAGATCGTTTGTCAGAAGAACGACAGCTGAGGCAGGACATCATCATCATCATCATCATCAACCCGATAAATAAATCGATCAGGATATCACGTACGAAGCTGTAGGTTTTGGGCGTCTTGACGGTTCGAAAGATTCCACCGTGGAGATACGGCTGGAAGGACGACGTATCGCTGATCGCAAAACTGTACGGAGAGATAACTACACACACACACACACACACACACACATACAATTAAACCCATCCACATCCTGCTATTCCACATTATAAGAATACATTATTTTGCCCTCTAGCAGGTGGTGTGACATCATCATTTTTTCTGCATTTAGTAGCATAAGTGTAACTTGGTTGTGTTATTATTGTGAGGAGGTACTTCTGGAATATAAGATAAAAGGACAATAAGGAAACACTAACAGGACAAAAACTAAACTGGAATATACCATTAGGTAATTTTACACTCAGTCGATGAATTAAACAAACTATACATTTCACTACGAATTGATAACGGAGTTTAAATTGTGTGTGTGTGTGTACCTGTAATTTGGTGCGTAGTGCCGTTGAGCTCGGTCATGCCGTTGATCTCTCGGAAACGCACGCTCTGTCCCGTCTGAAGGCCGTGGGCGCGGCTGTCCATGCACGTCACCACGCCGGGGTTCTCCTGGATCGGGCGGCAAAGCACACGAGACGAGTCACAAAATGGCGCAGGTTACAGAACACTGTCATCGCCGAGTAAAAGCGATTCACAAGAAGAAAGAGTGGCTTTGATTTATAAAAAAAAAACAAACAAACAAACAAACAAAAAAAAAAACAAGTCCAATTCTAAAAGTTTGGCTCCGACAGCTTTTGGGTAATACCTGGCTGACGTTCTGAATGAAAAGCTCTTTAGGCTCCTCCCCCGTCGGGTCTGACACCTCGAAACTCTCGCCGAAATCGCAGAACACTCGCGAGCAGATCCCCAGCACGTCACAGCTGATAAACTAACAGGAAACGCAATGACAGGTATCCTATCAGTTTCGCCCTCTATCATCATGTACTCGCAGTTCGGACAAATCGCGTCCCCCGTCTGTGGGTTTTAATGGATTGTTTCCGTACCTTAATTGGAGGCTGTTGAGAGCGACAGAAACAGTTGATCCTCTTCTGCAAGCGCAGGCTCGTCTCCGTTAGCACGACGCACTGCGGACGGAAAACACACACACACACACACACACACCCATTATGTACACATTATATATATATATATATATATATCATGATTATTTATTTGTGTGTGTGAGCCGAGACAAACCTGGTACTTAAGCAGAAAGCTGAGATCAGTGGTGTCGTTCAGGGCCACGCTCGAAATGCTGACCTGAACATATGGGTTTAACTCGGCCACCCGGGAATGCACAGCCTCCACCCTGAGAGAGGCAACAGGACAAGAGACAGACAGAGAGAGAGAGAGAGAGAGAGAGAGAGAGGGAGAGAGGTGAAACTGTATTGTAGACGTGTTTCTACTCTAATAATCACGACGGCGCATCCTAACGTCAGTGTGCGAAATGCTTAAACCTTTTCTTCCGGCTCTGAACGTCCTCCTCTCGGATAAAGAAGTTAGTGCCGAGGTCCCAGACATCGCACTGCTTACTGTCATGCAACGTGACTGTCTGCGCACACACACACACACAGTTTTGTAAAACACTGCACACTCAGCAGCCATTTTAAGCCCCATGAACTACGAAGATCTCTCTTACCTTCACTCCAGCAAGGACGATATTCTTAGCTGCAAGGGGGCAAATACTTTTGTTTAGTCTCTAGGAAAGTTGTAGTAGAAGAGACCTCCGTATAGATCTAACGAGTTTACTCACCTACTTCCACACCCAGAGCCCCCATTCCACTCAAGAATACAGAGGACTGAGCCATCTGTTGCATGGCACTGTCTCCCAGGACATACCGCTGCCGACTACACACACACACACACACACAGAGAGAACACAAATCAGCAGACATTCACGCAACGTTGTCACTGGTTATTTTCCTGTAACAGCAGATTTCAATTCTCACCTGTACAACGAGTCGTCTATCTCCATTGGGTCAGCCATGTTGGATGGGGGGAGAGGGGGCGTCGTCTTCTTGCTACGGACTCTAGTCAGGCTGTGATACGAAAAAAATATAAATATGATTAGATTACCGCATGTGATACCACTTGCAATATACACAGGTGTATCCTGTTCATTTTTTCCCCGTAATTTAATTCAAAAAGTGGAACTTTCATATATTATAGATTCGTTACACATAAAGTGAAATATTTCAAGCTTCCATACTTTCGTTTGTTTTAATCTCGATGATTAGGACTTACAACTCATGGCAATCAAAAATCCAGTATCTCAAAAGTATTCAAATAAAGAATTTATAATATAGAAATGTCGACCTGAGACGACTCTAATCAGATAATTAACTCAAAACACCTGCGAAGGTTTCCTGAGGCTTTAATCGCTCAGTCTGGATCAGTACACAACTACAATCACGGGGAAGATGGAAGTAAATGTTGCGTTTCATTTGGAAATCAAGGTCCCAGAGTCTGGAGGAAGAGTGGAGAGGAACAGAATCCAAGCTGCTTGAAGTCCAGAGTGAAGTTTCCACAGTCAGTGATGATTTGGGTTGCCATGTCATCTCCTGGTGTTGGTCCAGTGTGTTTTCTCAAGTCGAGAGTCGATGCAGCGTCTACCAGGAGATTTTAGAGCACTTCATGTTTCCATCTGCTGACGAGCTTTATGGAGATGCTGATTTCCTTTTCCAGCAGGACTCTGCACCTGCCCACAGTGCCAAAACTTCTAGTAACTGGTTTGCTGACCGTGGTGTTACTGTGCTCGATCGTCCAGCCGACTCGTCTGACCCGAACCCCGTAGAGAATCTACGAGAGACACCAGACCCGACAATACAGACGAGCTGAAGACCGCTCTCAAAGCGACCTGGGCTTCCAGAACACCTCAGCAGTGCCACAGGCTGATCGCCTCCATGCCACGCCGCATCGATGCAGTAATTCAAGCAAAAGGATTAAAACCCCGACCGAGTATCAGCGCATAAAGTACCATACGTTTCATCAGGTCGACATTTCTGTATTATAAATTCTTCATTCTAATATTTTGAGATACTGGATTTTTGATTTCCGTGAGCTGTAAGCCGTAATCATCGAGATTAAAACAATAAAAAGGCTCAAAATATTTCACTTGACGTATAATGAATCTAGAATATACGAACGTTGCACTTTTTGAATGAAACTACTGGGGGGAAAAAACTAACTTTACTACAATTTTCTAATTTTTTAAGATGCACCCGTATACCTTTGGAAAGAAAGATCACAGAGATGTTTATACTCTTGTTTCCTTTTGGATTGTGTGTTTTTAAATTGATTTAATACCATGACACCGTGATTTTTTTTTTTTTTTGGCGATACCGGTCATACCGTCACACCCCGAAACAAGACGATAATTAAATCCCACTGTGTGCACTTCTGAGTTTGGACACATTAATAATTCTTCCAGCTAGTTTGCTAGCTAGCATTTCCACTCACTTTTAGTTCCAGGAAAAGTGAGTAAACATTCCTAATTATATTGGGCTTAAACTTAAATATGAAAACATTTCGACAGGACATTTTTTTTTCCACCAGTTCACTTCATTGAGCTAGCCACGGCTAACTGACTCATATCTAGATCCTTCGCTTTATTCATTTCCCATCCGTTTAGCGACAAGTCCCGAGTCTCGCGCTCTGATTGGTGCGTTCTTTACGCTCCCACGCAGCTGATTTGACAGCTGAGTGCACGCGCGGTGCCAATAACCTACCAACCAATCATAGAGCAGAGGGGCGGGGTTTAACAGAATGCAGGTGGGATGAAAAGCCGCTTACTCAGAGCGTCGTTAGCTTAACCGGCTAGCGTTCACACATTACCAGCCCCGGGTGTTGTTCATTAAGAAAGCGAGTAGCTGCCTCTGTCTGCAGCTGTTACCGGAAGTAGAGGAGAGTCGGAAATATTTATACTGACGATTAAAAAAAAGCAAAACAACAAATAAACGAGTTTAGAATGAGTTGACGTTACCTGTCAGTGTGCGCGAGGGACCCAAAAAAAAACCGTCTTCTTCTTCTACGGTTCGTTCATTCGGTGGCACGAGCTGAAAGCGCGTCACTGCGCCATCTGCTGGCCCGGAGGAGCGAGGAAAAAAATTCAAACTACAAAAAAATAAACATTAAAGGTGTTTCTTGAGGAAAATACTCAACTGAAAGGAAATAAGGAAGGAAAGAGATAATGGGAAAAGGAAAGGAAAGAAAGAAGGGAATAGGAAAGGAAAGAAAGAAGGGAATAGGAAAAGAAAGAAAAAAGATAAGGCATGAGGAAAGGAAAGCAATAAGGAAAGATGAAAGGAAAGAAAGAAGAGAAGAGAAAAGGAAATATTAGATTAAGAGAGTAATTTAAAAAAAAAGGAAAGAAAGACACAAAGAGGGCATTGACTTGAGCAATAGTTCTCAAAGTGAGGTCCGAGGATCCTGTCTGGGGTTTTTTATTTGTTTGTTTGTTTATTTATTTATTTTTTGTTACACCACATTCACCTTTGCCAGGTAAAAGACACATAGTAAAAATGCTGAGTGCACTTTGCTACCTTTATTTTTGACAGTGTACAGTTAAGCGCATCCCTGGATGCAAAAAAAAAAAAAAAAAAAAAGGCTGGATAAAGGAAAGAAGAAAGAAAGAAAAACGAAAAGAATATGGTTATCTGACAGTCGGCTGATCCTCACCTGGAAAACAAAATAAAACTGATTAAAAAAAAAACCTCTTAAAGAAGCAGAGCGTTTCCGTCCGATTACCGAGGTCACGCTTAGATTTAGGTGTAGAAATAGCCTTAATTAGCTGTATTATTATTATTATTACATCACAACATGGAAGGTCCTCATAAGGATAGTAAGACATAAGTGTGTGTGTGTGTGTGTGTGTGTGTGTGTGTGTGTGTGTGTGTGTTTACGTGTCCTTGTTTGTCAGACCAGTCAAACATTCACCTCACATGATCACCTCTGATAACCCAGATGCGAGTTGTGTTAGATGTATAATATTTATCTTCTGTGTGCTTGTTTTTTGTTTTTCTGTTATTAACATTGAGGTGCAGTTTACAAGATCAAATGCACCTTCAGCGTGCGATCACGTTACTTCTATAATCACACGAGAAATGGGTTTTTTTTTTTCTAGATCACATGTCGCAAATGTTTCCCCGGTCTCTTTCTACAGGTATGAAACAATGTGCCCTGTACTCGACCCCGGCTTATATCTGATAGAGAGCTGTTTTTGTTGTCTATCCTCAGCTCATATTGGCCCAAAGCACTGAGCGTCTGTCACCTCCCCTCCGTCAGCTCCTGTCCAAAAACAACACACACTCCCCCTGAATCTCAGTCAGGTTCCAAAGTCCGCCGTGTGCGTAAAGTGTAAAGGCGACTCCGGCGGCGGGGGGTTCGTGTGTTTCGGTGTATTTTAGAGCGTTCAGGATGTGGTGTAGCAGAGCAGCGGTTCGGCGGCTTGCGCTCGGGCTCAGAGGAACGCGGCGTACCATGGCCACGTTACCGCGTGTGTACGTCTCCCGTAAAGTGCCGCCGCAGGGACTGGACATCCTGCGCACATCTGCACAGTGAGTTTTGGCGTCTCCTCGGGTTACGAAACACCGACGTCAAGCTCGGATCTGACCCACATCTCACGTGTCTCCGATGTGGCCGGTGTGGATCAAAATGGAACCGAGTGATGTCACGAATTCGCTTTAAAAAAAAAAAAGGGGGTTCTTTGCGTACTTAAAGGTTCTCAGCATCGGAAAAGGATCCTATTATGCAGATAGAAAGACGCTTTTTTAGGGTTCCTCGTAGAACCTTTAAAGCAGTGGTCACCGACCGTGTTTCTGGAGATCTACCTTCCTGAAGACTTTAGCTCCAACCGTAATCGTGCCCACCTGACCTTTCTATGATCCAACTTAAGAAGTTCTCGATCATCTAAAAAAAGGTGCGTTCGATTGTGGTTGGAGATGAAACCTGCGAGGAAGGTAGATCTCAACGAAGAGGGTTGGTGAGCACCGCTTTAAAGCTCTCCCCAGAGTGTATGAACCACTAAACTATACTCCAGGATAGATCACTAGAGCGATCTCGCCATTTCGACCTCTTCCGTCTTTCCTCATTCCCAGAGTGCAGGTCGACCTTTGGGACTCGGACGACCCCGTTCCACGACAGGAGCTGCTGCAAAAGGTGAAAGGTTGCGCCGGACTGCTCTGCGTCCTCACCGAGAAGATCGACGCGGAGTTGTTGGACGCCGCAGGTCTGACGCTAAATCTCTCGGCCGATCTCGACGCTCTACGGGGCGGAAAGGTTGCACGGTTGAAACGTGTGCGTGTTTTTTGTTTTGTTGTGTGCAGGTCCGAACCTAAAGGTGGTCAGCACCATGTCGGTCGGGTTCGATCATCTTTCACTGGACGAGCTGAAGAAAAGGTCGGTTCGTTCGTGTGCGTTTCTATGAACCGGATGACGGCGATGATATCTGTATTAATTCGTATGCATAATGTTGTCGATAGACGTGTTCTAGACATGCTTCATGGACAGCATCCAAAATTAGATGGTATAACGGCTGCCGTGTTTGTCTTTTGTGTGTGTGTGTGTTTAGGGGAATCCGTATAGGATACACTCCAGAAGTGTTGACTGACGCGGTAGCCGAGCTGACTGTTGCCCTTCTCCTCGCTACTTCACGAAGACTTATCGAGGCTACGCATGAAGCCAAAACGTACTCTCTCTCTCTCTCACACGCACACACAAGATTACACAAGAACCCTAAACAGTTGGTAAGACTTTACAAACACACCAAGTGTATGTATTTAAACTTAAACATAAATACGTAAAGTAGTCATGGATCGAACACGGGACAGGTGAACACAGTCAGTAACAGACCAATCCCAGGAGAGTCAATCTGTATAGTAACAACTTCAACATGAATGCTTTTACTAGTTTGATGCCTTCTGTAAGGTGATGGTTGTTTAGCATTTTTGGAATGAGTCTCCAGTGCTAGTCAGCGTTCAGTTTCTCAGACGCTCGTGTGTGTGTGTGTGTGTGTGTGTGTGTGTGTGTGTGTGTGTGTAGTGGTGGCTGGGGAACATGGAGAACTCTGTGGCTGTGTGGTTACGAGTTAGCCAACAGTACAGTCGGCATCCTTGGACTCGGAAGGATCGGTGAGTCGTCTCTTATTCAAGCACACCCTCGCAGGCCACTTTAATAGGAACACATGCTCATTCGTGCTAGTATGCGTGAGCCAATCATGTGGCAGCAGAGCAATGCATAAAAGCATGCAGATACAGCGAGCGATACTAGCAGGCTTTATTAATAAAGAGTGTAATGTGTGTGTGTGTGTGTCAGGAGTGGCCATCGCTGAGCGTCTCAAGCCTTTTAAGGTGAAAAAATTCATCTACACGGATGTGGCGCCGAGACCGGAGCTGGCTGAGGCCATCCAGGCGGAGTACGGTAAAGAGAGTCTTCGGATCTTCGTTCTTAGTTTAATTTGACGCCGTCGATTGAAATTCAGCAAGATGGTGGGAGAAGGTTGTATTTAGTCAGTCCTGATACCTGATACAGATCCAGATCCGGGTAATTAGGTAGTGATCAAGACCAGTCCTTAAATTGGGACTCCCATTTTTGTGACACCGACGCGCGTGTGTGTGTTTGTAGTGTCCATGGACGAGTTGGCCAGACAGTCTGATTTCCTGGCGGTGTGCTGTGCTCTGACTCCGGAGACTCAGGGCGTCTGCAACAAGGAGCTTTTCGCCAAGATGAAGAACACGTCCATTTTCATCAACACCAGCAGGTACGTGACAGGAAAGCACTCCACTTCTCAAAAGTACGCTCGCGGTTGACACTTTTGTAAATCTGATGTGAGTTCAGTTTGGTCGATAAAAACCAGAGGAAATATGGCAATTGAGGCTGTGTGGTTGTGTGTGTGTGTGTGTGTGTGTGTGTGACAGAGGAGGTGTGGTGAACCAGGAGGACCTGTATGCAGCGCTATCTTCAGGCCTGATCGCTGGAGCTGGACTGGACGTCACCACGCCGGAACCCTTACCCACTAACCACCCGCTCTTCACACTCAAAAACTGCGGTGAGCTCCAGCGTGTGTGTGTGTGCGTGTGTGAGACTATAATCACCTGCGTAATGCTTCACACGATGCCTCTAAACGTTTCATGCACGGTGTGTGATCACAGTCTTGCTCTGTGTGTGTGTTAATGTGTTCAGTGATCCTGCCACACATCGCCAGCGCTTCGTACACTACTCGGAACGCCATGTCTGCTCTCGCCGCCAACAACCTGCTCGCCGGACTCAGAGGAGAAGCCATGCCGAAGGAACTTCGGCTCTAGAACCCGATTCCGAACTCGCTGCTGAAACTGTAGAGGAATTAATAAACGGATCATTTTAACTACACGGACATCATCACAGTGAAACTAGAACCTAAAGATGAATGTGTGTGTAACGGTGTTGTAAACAGATCCTGTGATGTCACTTACGAGTATCGTTAACTAGCAGCACGAACAGCGGGAACTCTCGCGCCATCCTCCATGTTACAGCAAAAAACACCCGACTGCAGATGTGTAAGAGCTTCTTAAAATTCAACAATACACCTTTCACTCTCTCTCTCACACACACACACACACACACACACATATATATATATATATATATATAAATATATAAATAAACATGAAAGAAAAACGAAAAACCACAAGAATTCAATGAACAAATGAATAAATAAATAAATGGAAAGAAAAAATTAAAAAGGAAATATGAGAACCAAAGAATAGATAGATAGATAGATAGATAGATAGATAGATAGATAGATATCTCAGCAATGGAAAGAGGAAAATAAAATGGAAAGAAAGAAAGAAAGAAAAGTAAATGGAAAGAGAAAAACATGAGAAATGGGAAAAAATGCAATGAAAAAAAGAAAGATTGAACACAAGAAATGGGAAAAGAAAAGAAAAACAAAAATAAGAAGAAAATAAAAAACAAAAACCACAAGAATAGAAATGGAACGCATGAATGAATAGATAGATAGATAGATAGATAAATAAATAAATAAATGTGAAGTGGAAAGAGACAATAAAAAAGTAAGAATGTGAAACAAAAACTAGATAGAGATAAAGAGAGATGGATAGAGCGAGATAGACAGAGATAGATAGAGCTAGACAGATAGAGGTAGACAGATAGAAATAGACAGAGAGAGAGATGGATAGAGAGAAATAGAGATAGAGAGAGATAGATAGAGATAGAAAGAGATAGAGATAGATAGAAAGAGATAGAGAGATGGATATATATATATATAGAGAGAGAGAGAGAGAGAGATAGAAAGAGATAGAAATAGACAGAGATAGAGAGCGAGACAGAGAGAGAGAGATAGATAGAGAGAGATAGAGATAGAAAGAGAGATAGAGATAGACAGATAGATAGAGAGATAGAGATATACAGATAGAGAGAGAGATAGATAGAGAGAGTTACATAGAGATAGACAGATAGATAGATAGAGATAGATAGATAGAGATAGACAGATAAAGAGAGATAGGGAGAGAGATAGATAGAGGTAGATAGAGAGAGATACAGATAGACAGATAGAGAGATAGATAGCTAGAGAGCTAGATATCTCAGCAGTGGAAAGAGGAAAAGAATATAGGAAGGAAAGAACATGAGGAAATGGGAATAGAAAAACAAACCAGAAGAAAAAAATGTAATGAAACAAGAACATGAAAGAAAAACAGAAAAAACCCCCACAAAAATAGAATGAATAGATAAATAAATAAATAAATAAATAACATGAGAAATGTAAAGAAAAAAAAGGGAAGGAGGAGAAACAAAAAGTATAGATAGAAAGATATCTCAGCAACGGAAAGAGGAGAATAAAATGGAAAGAAAGAAAGGTAAATGTGAAGCGAAAGAAAGGAAGAGAGAGAAAGAGAAAAGGCTGGATGAACTGCTCGTGTGCGAGAGGTGTTTCAATGCAGAGCGATCATCTCGCAGCGGCTTCTGAAGTGAAACGCACACGATGATGAGTAACAGTAAGTGCACAAAAACTAAACAGGGCTTCCTTTCGGGGTTTCCACACACCACGGCCACGGCCGGTATTTCCTCCGCCGGTCCGTCGCTCCGCTCCAGCATCCTTCTGTTTTAACAGCGTTTACTGTGAACACAAGCTCAGTGACGACGACACACACACACACACACACATTCCTCACATTCTTCAAGCACATAATAATCTCCTCAAACAATGAAACACAGGAGGAAGTGAAAACACGAAAGAAAGAGAAGCTCTTCTGTACGGCACGGCTCGCTCACCGACTTATTATTCACTTCATCATACAAGACATGACAAACACGTCTCCTTTACACACCATCACAGGAATATTTAAAAAACAAACAACAACAACAACAACAACAACAACAACTGTACTTTCTTTAACATGAGAACACAAAAATTTGAAAGTTTTTTTTTTTTTTAATCTTTTCACGTCACTTCTGGAGAAAGGACGTTAAAGCTACGACGTTTGAAGGTGCGGAGGTGAGTATTTACACTGTGGCACAGTTTCTATAGTAGACATGAGGAAGAAGACGGAGGCGGAGCTTCACTTTCAGCTTTCCTTTTCCGTGGGTTCTTTAGTTCGGCTCTTGAAAACGAAGGAACGCTGACGTACATACGCACAGACGCAAACACCTAGGGAGCAGAAACGATTACGGTACGGTACACATCTCTCTGGACGAGCAGACGTCGGCGTTTAGAGGTTCGGAAATATTTTCAGAGAGGTCACGACATGGTTCACGACTACAAGCGAACAAACAACGAGCGTCAGACGGACTGATTCGGGAAGAGAAGAGCGCGACTGGTTGGGGTGAAGAAGCCTCCCGCGCTACCACTACTGCCTTTTTACAATCACGCCAAGGGGGCGTTTACTTTTGAGCAAGGTTTTTTTTTTTGTTTGTTTTTTTGGTCGAGGGTTATTTGCTGCTTATAATGACTCCATCCATATGTTTCACAGACATCTCTCTGCAAGCCGTTACTATAGAAACGATGATGGATTAGGAGCACGTTAATATAAAGCTGTGATTCACTCAGCAGCTGGAAATACTGTCAGGGCTGCTGTTTAGAAAGTGAGGGAGGGAGGGGGGGAGGAAGTAAAGGATGGAGGAAAGGAGAGAGAGAGAGAGAGAGAGAGAGAGAGAGAGAGAGGAAGGAAAGGATGGAGCAAAGGAGAGGGAGGAAGGAAATCAGAGAGGAAGGAAATGATGAAGGAAAGGAGAGAGAGAGAGAGAGAGAGATAGAGAGGAAAGAAATCAGAGAGGAAGGAAATCAGAGAGGAAGGAGAGAGAGCAAGAGAGACAGAGAGAGAGAGGAAAGAAATCAGAGAGGAAGGAAAGGATGGAGGAAAGGAGAGAGAGAGAGAGAGAGAGGGAGAGGAAGGAAAGGATGGAGGAAAGGAGAGAGAGAAACAGAGAGGGAAAGGAAGGAAATCAGAGAGGAAGGAAATGAAGGAAAGGAGAGAGAGAGGGAGGAAGGAAATCAGAGAGGAAGGAAAGGAGGGTGCTAGGAGGGAAGGGAGAAAGGAAGGAAGAGAGGGAGGAAGGAAAATGAGAGATGAAGGAAAGGTGGGTGCTAGGAGGGAAGGGAGCAAGGGAAAGAAGAGAGGGAGGAAGGGAAGGAGGAAGGAAGGGATGAAGGAAATGAGAAAGGAAGAAAAGGAGGGAGGAAGTGAGGAAGGGTGTGAGGGAGGAAAACGGGTTCTGAACAGACTTCTGGGCTGGTTGTGAAACGAAGAGGAAGCTGATGTCATCATGGCGGCTGTATGGCCTTTCCTTCAGCTCTAACTGCAGTGTTTAGTAGGAGTATTCTCCGTCAGTAGATGGCACCGTCATCTATCCAGTGATGAACTCTTAGCACGAGGTGATTCTTCACAAATTCAACATGAACGTAGAGGCTGCATCAGACGCACGTGTGTGTCCAGCAGTCCGCCGAGGAGCGCGTTACGTCATCCTAAAGCAGTCCGCTCGACATGGTGCTGTTCTGCCACCGCAGGCAGGTGGTTTTCGAGTGTTTGTACAGGTGACTGGATTGGCTGAAGCGCTTGCCACACTTCAGGCACGCGTACGGCTTCTCGCCCGTGTGCACTCGGATGTGCTTCTTGCAGTCTGTTAACGTCAGGAAGGTCTTGCAGCAGATTTTACACGCGTACTTGCGCGCTCCCTCGACCACCAGGACGTTGTGCTCCGAGAGCGCCTTCTTGCACTTGGAGAGCACGTCTGCTGACGCGCGCGTCAACTGGGGCAGAGGATTCGAGTTCGAGTTGCTTCCTCGTTGGCCAGAACAGTCAAAATTAGCACCGTTTACAAGCATCGAGGACGAGGACGCGGCGTCCTGCATCAAAGCGGCTCCCGCTGCGGATTTCGGCGCGATGCGTCGGTAAGGAGGAAACCTATACGCGCCGCCTCGGCAAATGTTCCTCTGAAACTCCAACGCCAGTTGCTCTGAAGACGACGACGACGAAGACGCGATCCTGTCGAGCACGGGCTGAAGCAGAAGCGCGTCGGAACGCATGTTGGAAAACTCCTGCGCCTCTCCCGAGAGGAAGCTCTGAGACAGGGGGAGGTGCATAGCAGACGATGAGTCGGAGCCGAACAGGAAACGAGGGGGCTCGTGGTCCAGTGCGCACTCCCCTGTCGTGGTGTTGGGAACGGACCCGCGGTCGAAGCTCATCGAGCTCAGCAGACCCCCGCCTCTTTCTCTTCGGTCTACACCTCCTCCTGTATCGCCCGCTCTTTCCCCTTCGATGACCGGTCCCTTGATTTCTGAGATCAGGATGTCGGAGCTGGGCTGAGGGTCGCTGAAGCTGTGCTCGCTGCCTTCGGGACTCAGCTCCAGCTTCTCTCCCGCGGCCTCCACCTGAGCAGGTATACACACACTGTATATAAAGAGAGTTCATTTTCGTGTTGTGTATGGAACATGCGCAGCAGATCACACTGCGCGCACCCTTAAAAGCATCCGGTTAATTTATTTATTAAACAGGAAAATCAATATGCAGAAACATCACACGATATGAGATACTTCCCAGTCGTGTCAAACGCTTGAAAAGGAGAACTCGAGTGCACAGAGAGGCTACAAAAGAACCCCCGACGTGGTCGTGCGAAGCCAGGTAAGGATTTTGTGTACAAAAGGCGCTCAAATAACAAATCGTGCTCTGGTGTGCGGAGTATAAGTTACAGACGTTTCACCTAACGGAACGACGGCACGTACATGTCTTAAGACAGGTCTCTAGGAAGTGCGTGCTTGTTCATACTTCCTCTGTGACTCTCGAGAGATACCATACGTCTGTACTGTGTGTCAGAGAGAGTGCGAGTTTCAGCGCGCCTCGGAGGTCCTCGGAGTGCCTCGTCGATCCGGCGCAACTTGAGGCTCGGTGCGTAAAATAACTAAACGAACAAATCTGCATCGCTGTATTTGATGGAAATAAGAGCCTGTCCCATGTCCCGGCTGAAGCAAAAACAGGCTTCGACCAAATAACGGCCAATACTTCGACTGATATTTCTACTTTAAGAAAACAAACGCATATTTGACCAAAACTGTGAGGTCTTTATTGCGTTTTCGGAAAAACAAATCAACGTAACTGAAGATGAAACGCTACTAAGGAGTGATTTCCTCACACAGTGAGCGTCACGTGTTTTTGCGAAGAGAAACCGGCTGCTGAAACGGCCCCGGTGCACCTTCTCGAAACAGAGAGCAGAGTTTTCACTTTCTGTGTAGAGCGGAACGGGGTGAATCAGAGCTTATTTCCTCACGCTAACACCAGCGAACGGAGATCAGCTGAGCGACGAGCTTCGTGTTCTTTTCTTTCGGTATGAGCACGGTTTCACGAGAAGTAATTCCTTCTTCTCAGAAACAGACAGAACATTGGCGCAACGCACAACTAGTTCTTTTTTTTTTTTTTTTTAGTCTTCGATCTTGACTTGATCTCGGCTCGTCCTGATCTCGGACTTAACGACGTCGCTCTTGACTAAAGTCCTAGACGTAAAGAACGGGGAAAAAAAAAGAAGAGGTTAACAGTCTAGCTTGAATCCTGAAGCCTCTTCATCAAGTGATGACTCCAGGACGATCCTCCTGTTTTTCCTTGTGTTTCAGAGGTCGACCGATAGTGGATTTTTACCGATACCGATAACTAAGTCGGGCGGTACCTGCCGATAAACAATCAATCAACCAATACTGAATGCAGACGTAACACTCGAAGTAAAATATCGTTGAACTTCATTACAAATAAAACAGTACTGACTGTACAGTGAAAATGTATTCTATTTTTTTTTTAATGAAATAAATATATATTAACTATTAATAAATATTCAACTAAATAAAAGATATACATCCAAACTGAACCAAAGAGTAACACTCCAAATAACAAATAAAAATAGAGACACCCAAAATGAATAAAAAAGAAAAAACACTTCAATTAACACAACAAACTTTACCAGTGATGGTTTTTATTTCGCCTCTAGAGGTCGCTCTCGAACCTCAAAATGAGTGAAGAAATGAGTGAGAGATCCCTTAACGCGTTTTTGCCTCGAAAACTTTCGAGATGGCAGAAAAGGAAGAAGAATATCATGTAATATTTCTGCATATGAATCGTTTAGACTCGGATACGGTGTACATACGCGCTTGCGTTTAAGGGTTATGCGATCAGGTGTAGGTATACGCCATGGTGGAATACGTGTAGACGTTCAGTACGTTACACTTAACACCTACCTGGTCACTGCCCTCGGCCTGCGACGTGACATCACTGGTCTCGTCTGCAGGTTCAGGTGAGCTGATCGGCTCGCTCTTCACCACCACCTGCATACGCTGTGCTTCTTCATCACCTCCACCTTTCACGTGTACACCAACGCCATCTGGATATTCCTCCTTCCGTGGCAGAAGCAGAGGCTCTGCCCTGCTCCCTCTGCCGCCGTCCGATTGGCTGGGCAGCTGCACGTCCTCTTGCGCCACTGCCCTTCTGTACTCATCTCGCTCGTCCGCCCCGATCACCACCACGTCCAGTTTGGAATCCTCATCTATGGTCTTGCTATGCGAGTCCGGGGACAGAAGCTCCTCCCCTCTAGCTCCTCCCTCCCCACAATCCTCCACGATGCCCTGGGCTTGTGAAGTGAGGCGCGGCCTCTGCCGTGGGCTCTCCGCCTCTGAGCGAATCAGAGAAAACGACTGCTTGCGCTTCTGCAAGCGGCGTTGTGGGTAGAAAGAGTCACGCTGGTCTAACAGTCCACTTCCCGAAACCGACCCCGCCCCTCGACCGGCCGCGCTCCCGTCCTCCTCGGTTTCTTCGTTGAGGGCGGAGCTGACCACGCTTAAGCCGAGCTGCTGCAGGAGGAACGATCGCTGGAGGCGTGTGTTAGACCCGTTGTTCAGCTGCTGCTGCTCAACACGCTGACTCCCGCGCTCGCGAAGAGGAGACTTCGGCAAAGTCCGAGTGTTCAGGTAATGCTTACAAGCTTTCACTACTGCGTTTAAATGCAAATGAGACGCAGCCAGTAACACGTCCATGACGTTGCTCTCTCCCAGCGTCAGCGTGGAAGTGTACATCATGTCCACGAGCACCGAGAACGCCTCGGCCGTCACCACCTCCGAATCCAGCCGGATTACGCTCAAGCTACCGTCCCCCTCGGAGACGCTAAAGAGCGCGCGGAAGTGCGTACTGCATGCGGCCAGGACGGCACGGTGAGCTTTAAAATGCCGGCTGCCCACCACGATCACGCAATCACACAGCTGCCCGTGGACACGCTGGTAGTTCAGCTGCTGGAAGATCTGCTCAAAGTGTCCCGGGAAGTCCATGACCTGAGGAAGATAAACAGCGGATTACGTAACAAATCTGTCATATTATTATTTTTTTACAAATCAGGAAGCTTCCCCTGAAACAACCAGAGTTAAACGGGTATCCCAGAGTCCACCAGTTATATATATATATATATATATATATAACTGGTGGACTCTGGGATATATATATATATTCTCTTCGTCATACTTGACTGCTTCTAACCTAAGCGGAAATTAAAATTAATGATAACACATGGACTAAGGAATAAAACATTTAGTCTTATGCTGTTATAGGAAAATAATCAACCATGAACATATACATATATCTATATTTATATATACACACACACACACACACATATATGTTAGTGACTCCTATACTACATTTCAAGTGTAACTACAAATTTACAACCAATATTTAGTCGCAGAACCGTGCACTAATTGATAAATTATACTTTATATATTTTTCCTGAGGTAACTAGCACCCTGGCTAACACGTCTAGAGGTCTGCAGGTTACCTAGCAACCTATGCTCCAACACAGGCTAGTTAGCTAGCTAACCTCACTGTCCTACCTAACTAACCTTGCTAGCAAACCTGTGTGCTGTTCTTTATTTGTGCGAAACCGAGCTCTAAATTGCTTTAAACAAGTTTACCTTTGCGTGTACACAATAAACCACCTCGGTGCAGCTAGTCAGTTAGTTAATTAATTAGCCGACATTAGTTAGTCTGCTAGCTGGTGAAGTTGTCGGACCTTCAGTCGCCACTGAGAAGACAAAGCAGTCGATAACGTTAACAAATAAACGCTGTTGAAGAACAGGAAACTAAATCATTCTTTCATGTTCTAGCTTATTCTAGGTGTAGCTAAAACGCCGAATACAATACAGACAATAATATCCCATCGTGCGCTAACAGTTAGCTAGGTAGCTACCGGCCATTTCTCATTAGCGAATGAGTCGACTCTTTGAACCGGATCTTTTGAGTGAGCCGACTCGCATTCATTTGTTCCCTCCATCCATGCATCCATCCATCCATTTTATACACCGCTTATCCTTCAGGGTTGTGGGGAGCCTGGAGGCTATCCCAGGGAGCATGGGGTACAAGGTGGGGTACACCCTGGACGGGGTGCCAATCCATTGCAGGGCACAATCACACACACACATTCACAGAATCTGACAGCAAATCAATCAAACAGGAAGTGAGTGCTGTATCTCAGCAAAGACTTTGCACACTGACGCAAAACTTGGTAGGCAGCTTCAGGACCATGACCTGAGGCTATGCAACAAATTTCATTACTGGTCAAATATTACAGTGACATGCCACAAACGCCTCCATCATCTTGAGACCTGTTGCCATTCTAGCCATTTCTAGCAATCTATGCTATTATACAGACAACACGTGACTGACAGGGTTTAATATCAAATAGCATTTTAATGAGCAATTTTCAATAATAAAAAAACCAAACAGTATAAGACAGATATATTCTAGTTTGATAATCTAGAAGATAAGTTTGGTGCAGGTTCTTGCACAAGGGGGGGGGGGGGGGGGTTGTACTACACTGATGAGAAAATAAAAATCACTTAAGATGTTTTTAAATTGCAAGAAGAAGAAGAAAAATTCATGTCGCATCATTAGCGGCAGCTGCAGCAGCAATGCCACCCTGCTGCCCATTTGTTCATCTAGATCTTTCCTCCTACAGTCAGAGAATTGCCCCACTGTCCGTCGTCAAAACATACACATCATGAGTGAAACTACAAATCACTCTCGAATTCCTTTGCTTAAAAGTTATGGCTGTGCTTTCATGTGTTGTTGGTTTGTTTTGTAGCTGGTCTGTGAGCGTACAGCTCACTGAGTCTGGGTTCTTGGCACCGAAAATGCTTTCTTGAGGTAACTATCACGCTGGCTAGCAGGTTACCTAGCAACCAACACTACAAGATGGGCTAACCATAGCAACATTCTGAACACGTTACAATATTATCAAATAATTTGAGTTTCTGTTAGTCATGAGCTAAGTCCCATTATGTCTGACTGCACAGTGCACTAATAGATAATGTGCTATAACCTGAGTCGACTCTTTGAAACGACTCTTTTTGGGTGAGCGCTAGGAGTCGACTCACATACCCGAAGAACCGCATTATGGTTTTACTGAAGATTCATTAGTACTTTGTAGTACATTTGTTAGTACAGTGCGTCAAGTCATTAAGTAGCTACTTGCTTGGTACAACATAACTATCAAAGGCGGCTCATCCGTAATAAACACACGCTGACCACTTTATTAGGAACACTTGTACGCTTACCCCTTATCCAATCAATCAGCCAATCATGCAATGGTCAGCAGAAGACCACATCCAGTTCTCGGCTGACCGACATGGAACCCGATGTGGTCGTCAGCTGTTACAGTTCGTCTGCCTCATAGTTCAACGTCCTCTACGCTCAGAGATGCTTTTCTGCTCACGACGGTTGTAGAGAGAGGTTATGAGTTACCGTAGCCTTTCTGTCAGATCAAAACAGTCTGGCCATTCCATTCTCCTCTGACCTCCCTCATCAAAAAGGCTCTCCCCCCAGAGAACTGTCTCTAACTAGATGTTTTTGGTTTGCGCACCATTCCGTGTAAGCGCTAGAGACTGTCGTGTGCGAAAATACCAGAAGATCAGCAAATTCTAAAAGCTCAAACCAGCCAGCAACCATGCCACCGTCAAAATCACCGAGAGCCGCCATCCTGATGCTTGATGTGAACATTAAACGCAGCTCTTGACCTGTATCTATGTGATTTTATACATTGTGCTGCTTGCACGATTGGCTGATTGGATAATTGCACGACTGTGCAGTGATACAGGTGCGGGTGGTGAGTGTATATTCCATCATAGTCAGTTCTCCGTCCACTCCAGGGCGAAAGTATACACTTTTAATTAAAAAGGAATTTTATTTCTCGAGGAAGAGATGAGAGAAACCATTTGATGATTGAGAGACACAGCCTGTGATGCAGATGATGTCTGAACACAGGGGCATGACAACAGGGTCTGTAATATTTGCCTCCGGACCTATTAATAACACCAGAGCAGAAGGAATTTGCAAAGTGAAGCATACGTGACATTTTTCCGGGAAGAAAAGAAAAAAAAAAAAAACAGACCAATTAAAAAGACCAATAAAAATCAGTAAAAATCTCAACACTGCATTTCTAACACATGACATTCGATCCAAACAGAAGAAATCTAACAGCAGCAACGTAGATCTGAACAAGGTCCTTTTTTTTTTTTTTTTTGCCTTTTAAAACCTAAGATGCGCACATATAAAAACTCATTAGCTGTCTGTCATATTTACTGTATGATCTGGATCCTTTCAAAAAAAATGAAAACAAATGGAGCAAGGCAACAATATGCCGGTCCGTTAAAAAAATATATCAGCTCTGTGGCATCATTTGTATTTAAAAAAACAAACAAAACAAAAACGCAACACAGTAAAAATGTGAATTTATCGTGGAGGAAACCCGCGGTGAGGTGCACCACGCCCCCTGAACCCGCCCCGCTCTCCGCGAAAATTGGGTCGGTTCCTGTCGCGCCCGCGTTCACCTCGCCCACCTGCCACTCCACCTCGGCCCCCTCGTGGAGCCCCTCTGCACCCCTCGGGCTTAGGGGGTGGGGATTTGGGGCGGAGCCTTTCAATGTCCTCTGTGCAGCCTGAGAGGTAGGAGCTGGAGAAGTGGGCGGAGTATGCTTCAGCGTTGAAGTTGCTGTTGGTCAGCGTGGGTCCGACAGTTAACCAGCCTGGAAAATCACACACACACACACACACACACACACACACCCCAAAACCCATAAACATCACTTTGTAAACACATTCCTTAGCACTTAGGAGAAATCATGACAACAGTTCGGAAAGAGAAAACTGTCTCTGTGTGTGTAGGTGTATGTGAGAGAAAGAGAGAGAGACCAAGACAGAGACCTGGCCTGATAGTACTGTCTCGCCCAAACAGATGGAGACGTCTGAGTCCGAGGCAGAAGTGCTCGATGATGTGGAAAATCTCCACAGGCTTCTCGATGTTGCCCATCTCAGGCTCCTCTGTGATGATCAGGTCGATGTCCACGTTGGCGTGGATGAATTCGCCGTCTGTGCTGCGCCGAACCGTGCCCTTAATACCCATCAGGCAGTGCTCCTGAAACACACACACAACATTTATGTAAATTTTAGGGTGAAGAAAAACAAGATGAATAATATCACTAATCAAGCACGCACACTTTAAGTATCGCCTCTTGCAGAAAGCCTGCAATAAACCTTCTCTATTTTGATGATGATGATGATAAAAAAAAAAACCCTAACAGGTTTAATTCCCTTCTTCTTACCTTCGTCCTCTGAAACACTGCTTTGGGGTCCAGCGTTTTGGTCTTTCCCGGGTTGTTCTTGTTGGTCTTGATCCAACAGATGTCCTCACATCTCCTGAACCCCCATTTCCTCAAACACTGCGTAGCGAACGCACTCATTACACACCTTTACTTAAGAGACCATATATATTTAAAAAAAAAAAAAAAAGAAAAAAGACAGCTACAGAGATTGTGCACGTCTAATCTAATTATGTCTGCAGTGTAAACACACAATAAACCCCGAGAGTACTAAAATGCTACGAAGCCCAGATTGTGACCGTCGTTACCGGATTAACAGCAGACATTCTTTAAATGCGAGCCTTACCATCCTGCCGAGATCGAGCCCCTCCCCCGAGCCGCACCAGAGAAAGACGAAAGAACGCAGTGCCGAGATCTCGTCGATCTCCAGCTTCATGATCTAGGACAGAAACGGAGAGACGCAGTGTTCGCTTCTCGAATCTGATTCGACAAAACGTGTCGGTTAGTTTTCCGTAACCGCGGCTCTTACGGCTGTAATTCAAGTCGTTAAATGCGGGTTTACGATACTGAAACAGAAAAGCGTTCAGCACTCACATCGTCCCAGGTCCAGAAGCGTTCGCTGGCGATGATGCCCGACTCTCTGTAATACTCTTCTAGCGGAGGCTCCAGCAGGATCACGTCAAATTTACACTTCAGGTCTCTCAGATCAAAGTTCTCCGGGTCGGCCTGCAGGTACCTGACAACATCCGAACACGTGCAATGTGCGATATACTGTCGCATGGCTGTCTTGGAAAACGAACGTACGTTAAAAAAAATAATAAAAAAAAAAACAGTGTCCTGTGCTTACATGGGTGGTGTGTTTGTAGTGGAGATGAGCTCGTCTTTGAGCCGGATGAGCTCTCGGAGTTTGGGGTACTCCTCGAATCGGTCAGCCAAACCTGTAACACAAGACGCCAAAAACAACCCATTACGTTTATTTATTTGTAAAAAGGCTGGACGTTTTCCTCAGATTTTTAAAGCAAAACACAAACACGTCAGCTTCCTCCTTCCTTTATATTTCTCTCTTTTCCCATCCTCACTTGCTCTATTAAGCGACTGTTAACGCCACCATACGCGTACGGTCGTGTTCGTCCTGACCTAAATCCTCATAAGATCTTCCGTAGTAGAGAAGACGAGACACTCACCCACGTCTCTGATGAAGTTCTGCGGTCGGTGTCCCGTGTCCACGAAATGCTGGCAGTAGTCGTTATGAGGGTTTAAACTCTGCGTCCCCTAATCAGTATAATAATAGAAGACGAGAATTAAAGAACTGCTTCTGGGGAAGGAAAAATAAATAAATAAATAAATAAACAAACAAACACTTCAAGATAATGATTTAAATGGAGAGGATGGATACACAGAACCCAATCTGAAGAAGATTTTAGATTACAAATCGGTATGGAATAAATCTCTTAGGAGCGTGCTGTTCCAGGAAAATACTCACTGACGTGGTGGTGTGATGAGACACGAAGCAGAGCGAATTATTATCCGATAACACTAGAAGTGCCGATAATTACGTCACATGTAGTTTGATTACACACGCACAGAGTTAGGTCCATAAGTATTTGGACAGCGGACGCAATGTTTGTCGTTTTTGCCTCTGTACACCACCACAATGGATTTGAAATGAAGCGATCAAAACGTGATCGAAGTGTGTAGGACGTTCGGCTTGAATTCAAGGGCTTTAACAAAAACATCGCGTTTAGGAATTTCAGCCTTTTATTATTTATTTTTTTTTTACAGAGTCCTTCCATTTTCACAGGCTGAAAAGTAATCGGACAAACTAACAATGATTTTTTTAAATATTTGGATGCAAATCCTTCGCGTGAATGACTGCCTGATGTCCGGAACCCATAGACGTCACCAAATGCCGAGTCTCCTCCCTTTAGATGCTTTGCCAGGCTTTTACTGTAGGTGCCTTCAGTTGCTGCTTGTTTGTGGATCTTTCTGCCTTCAGGTTTGTGCTCGGAAAGTGAAGATTGGGTCGAGGTCATCGGACATCTAAGGACGTTTCATTTCTTGGGCTGCTTCTGCGGTACGTTTCGGGTCGTTACCCATCTGTACTGTGAAGCGTCGTCCTATCAGTTTTGCAGCACTTGACTGAATCTGAGCAGAAATTATAGCTCTGTAGGCTTCAGAATGCATCCTGCTACTTCTTTCAGTACTTCTATCATGACCCAGTTCCACCGGCAGCCATACATGCCCATGCCATAACACGTCCTCCACATGTTTGACAGATGATGTGGATCACGAGCCTTTCCTTTCCGTCTCCATACTCTTCTCTTCCCATCATTCTGGTACAAGTTAATCTTTCCTTAGAACTGGACAGCGTTCAAGAAACTCTGCGATCATCCACTATAGCTGTGTTCCGTGATCCTCCAGGCCTTTTGGTGCTGCTGTCTGATTTTTTGTTTGTTTGTTTGTTTTCCAGCCTAATGATGGCCTGCATCAACACGTCTTTGGAGCGCATATTGAGAGTTCCCATGAGCGGCTACCAAACGCAAATTCAACACTTGAACTCAACTCGAGACCTTTTATCTCCTGAATTTGTCATGAAATAACAAGGAAACAGGCCACACCTGGCCATCAAACCACTTCTCAGTCAACTGTCCAATTACTTTTGAGCCTGTGAAATGGAGTTACTGCTGTAGGAAAAAAAAAACCCTGCTGTAGTTCCTGCATCATTTCAAATCCGCCGTGGTGATGAAACAGAGGCAAAACGATTAAAATTGCGTCGCTGTCCGAATACTTACGGACCCGGCTGTATTTACTTCGATGAAATGTTTGCGGCGTGATATGGAGCTAATTAATTAGCTAACTGATTCTCAGCGAGTATAAATCCAGAGAAGAAAGCCACCTTAAGAAACGTGCTGGAGTCCTTGTAGACCTCTTCGAACGGCCCGCTGTCCTCCTGCTGCTGAGGCTCGGCGTCCTCCTGTAACACATCCCCCATCTGTTACCACGGTGTTCTACGTTACAACCGCTTTGATCTGGTCTGAGATCAGTACCACTCACTCTCTGCTCCTCCATGTCCTCGTCGGGGTCCTCGCCCTCGTTCTGGCATTTCCTTTTGGAGCCGGACGCTGTCGTGTCGAACGACGATCTGCAGAGCCGAGAACAATTAATATATAATATAACAGGAGCTCGGACTTGGGTTCTGGCTTGTTCTAATGCGTTATTATTATTATTATTATTATTATTATTTCAGCAACACCGTATCTGAAAGAACATCTACATAATCTAAAACTAATAAACAGATTTTAAAAAAAAACAACAACAACATGCTGTTATTTAACAGAGACATCTAATCATTGATACAGTTGACATGAAATTCAAGAGAATGCTTGAGTGGATATATAAATATGGAAAAAACAAAACAAAGAACACATAAACACCTGCATGTCTCTCTCGTCTCCTCGATCTCTTTTTGCTCCTGTTTGCTGTTGAGAACAGCGCCGATGGTGTCTGCGCTTTCTGCTCCCAGCTGCAAAGACAAAAATTATCTGTATATATTATATATACACACATATATACACACACATTATCTGCTGCTGTAATCATTAAGACTCTCATTAACATCTGCTCATACTGATCATCCTCTCAGCACACTCACTTGTCTTTACTCTTCCACACTTGTACACTGATTAATAATCGGACTATCCGGGGTCACAGAGTAGACAAAAAGTTTTGAGTCCATTTCCTCTCAAGTTTTCTTCCTCATGTCATCCCAAAATGTTTTCCTGTTAGATTTTTTAACCTATGACCTTGTCATACGTGAGTACGTGAGTATTATACATTTGAATTACAGGTGCGGAATGATTTTTTTCCCCCACCATTTTCAACATAAATCAGAAAGTTTGAGTTCTTTCAGACACACACCTAGTTGCTTAAAAAAATAATAATAATAACTATAGCATGAGTATTAGGTATGAAAATTTTAAAGCTCCGGCATGGGCCAAATTTGCTCCAAACCACATTTTTAATATAATATTCAGCAGGCAATATCTTGGCACATATGCAACTGTGGACCTTGTCTTTTACAAGTTAGAGATAGCGTACAGTAGACAACAATCCCTGAGAATTTCCTTCATCTAGCATGAATCTCTCAAAAGTAACGACTTGTGGAACTTTTTCTGTAGCACTGGTTTGTTTTGTTTTTTTACAGTAAAATTAGGGGCGTGTCCTCTAATTCAAGCCTCAATATCTCGAAAATGCACGCATATACAAGCCTGAAATTTTACACACTGTTTATTTGTTATGATGACATCATTTCCAGAAAATATTTATTAAATCTGAGAAAGTCAGTCAGTAACTTTTTTTTTTTGTAAATTGATGACTTGAGGTAGATTTACCCAATATACTACTATACCATACAGTATACTATTGTGCACTATAGTGCACAAGCAGACTTTTTGGCATTCAGACTATTTACTGCAAAAAGACAAATCCATAATCACTACAGAAGCCAATATTTCTTGCATTAACATGTAGAACAACCATTTCACCAGGTAAACACAACACAACACAACACAACACAACACAACACAACACACGCAAATGCCTCCATATTCTCCGCTTAGAACAGCAACAACAAAAGAAAACCTGTCGCTAAAATAATTGGTTGTTTTCATATTTCTACCTGTTGTGCAAGAAGCTGTCGTCTTAGTTTCTGCCTCTCGCGGATTTCCTGCAACCGACTGTCCATTTCTCGTGTTTATTACCGGATAAACGGAGTATTTTCGCCAGGAAAAACTGCACGCGAGCCCATTCAAAACCAACACGCCTCGGTCGCATGTATTCCGCGTCATCGTTTGGCCTCGCTTCCTCGAGTCGACGCTTGATGACGTAGCCAGGCTTCTACTGAATCAGGAAGGTTCCTCAGCAAATTACTTCGCAATTGAAGCAAGAAAGAGTGGAATAAACTTGCTAAATGAAGTGTTTGTAGACTGTTACGCAAAAAAAACATTGCAATATTACAAGCAAAAAGCGCTAAGTAGCCTATTAATCTGTATAAAGGGTGTGTATAATTTTGCAGCCAGGATACTGTAAGGTTCCCCCCCCCTAAAAACCTTTTTCACTCGCATTTTGTTGGTATCATGTAAAAGGATGAAAAAAAAAGGGGGTTTAAGTTTATAACATGTGTGTGTAGACTTGTTCTATCCACTCTATGTAAGTGTGTTGAGTATAATCGTGTAAGCTACTGTACATTCGTTGCTTTGGTTTGCTTATGAGGCTTATTCGCTTATTACGCTTTTCATTATTAAAGGATTTTAAGGATCATAAACCAACAACAACATCCTGTCACTCTGTAACACGAGAAAACATCGTTTCGAATGAAACAGGAAGCACTGTCAAAGTGAAATATGACACACTCCATAGTTTGTAAACTCCTTTACTTGAGGTTTTCAGGAAGTCAAATGTTATGCAAGTATATTTTGCACAATAAATTGCAACTAAATTGGTATAAAAAAATGCTTTTTGCATTGTCATCAGTCATATACGCTACACTACGCATTAAAGATTAGCAAAACAAACAAACAAAAACAACTACACATGAAAAAAAAAAAGTATAAAGGAAATAGCAGAGCTGAATGTTCGTTTGGTGTGGCTGCACAGAGAAGGTCAAAGTTTGTCCAGGAATCTGTTCATCAGAGCCTCAAACCCGTCCTGAGCGGATTTCATCTGGGCCAGAGTTTCCTCGTGGCGCCGCCGCCGAGCTGCCGTAGATTCCTTTAAAAAGTCCAGAAGAGTCAAATAGTGCTCATCTCTCCGTCTCCGCTTGAGCGTCGAAGGTCGCGTTGGTGTCGCTGAAGCCGTTGGTGTTGCTGCTGGCGTGGCCGAGCCCGTGTGCGCCGTCGCAGGCGATTCTCTTCCACCGTCCACATTCAATGCCTTTGGCCTGCGCACCTCTACACCTTTCACCGTGCCAACGACGGGAAATTCGACGTCATGATGCCCGCCCAACAGCTCTTCCATCTCACTAAAAAACTGGAACGTCACGGCTTCTTGACCACTCGTTCTATTATCGTCTTTCGCTTTTTTGTATTCGTCCTCAAGAGCGTACCATGTTCTCGCCACGTGATCAGGATGGAAGACCTGTCCAAAGTGTTTGGAGAGTCTAGTAGCCAGCTCCCTCCACATATGTTTCTTGCGGCTTTTGCCCGACTTTATTCGGGGATTGAACTCCTTTAAAGCTCGAAGGAGACTTTCGCCGTCTGCTTCCAACTGCTGGCGCATCAAATCGATCAGAAAGAGGGTTTGCTCTGTATCAAAAGATTCATTTTGTGGCAGGGTTGCGGCATCCACGATGTACACGTTATCCTCTTGCTTGGTTACTATAAGAGTAAAACAATCAGAGAGATATGAAATACATGTCTTTATTGTTGAACCTTTTGATCTTTTGCTCAAAAAATTCACAAAAGTACTCTGCGCTCATGGATATCAAACAATTGCAAACACAACAGAGATCATGTTTGTTAAATGTAGGTGTGCAACAATTATTGGCACCACTATGAATCCATCGGAGAAAAATACATTTGAAGTATATTCCCATCGACATTTGACTTTTTTTTTCAACCATGACTTCCTGTTTCACAGGTGTATAAATATGCAGTAACACATAGGCCAAATTCCCTTACTCATTCATAACAATGGATAAGAGCAAAGAATTTAGCTGTGATGTGCGGCAAAAGGTTGTTGAGCTTCACACAATGGGAAGCGTCTGTAAGAAAATAGCACAAGCATTGAAAACGCCCATTTCCACCATCAGGACAATGATTAAGACGTTCCAGTCAACTGGAAATGTTATGAATCAACCTGGAATTGGACGTGTGTCTATATCGTCTCACAGACGAGGACAGGTTGAGGACGGTTCGAGTGGCCAAAAAATCTCCATGGATCACAGCTGGAGAATTGTAGAAATTAGTTGCATCTTGGGGTCAGAAAGTCTCCAAAACTACAATCCGAAGTCACCTACATCACCACAAGTTCTTTGGTAGGGTTTCAAAAAAAAAAAAAGCCTCTAATCTCATCCAAAAACAAACTCGAGCGTCTTCAGTTTGCCAGACACTACTGGAACTTCAAATGGGATCGGGTTCTATGGTCAGATGAAACCAAAATAGAGCTTTTTGGTAATAAACACCAGAGGTGGTTTTGGTGCACACAGAGAGGTAGATATATGGAAAAGTACCTCATGCCCACGGTTAAATATGGAGGTGGATCTTTAATGTTTTGGGGCTGTTTTTCTTACAGAGGACCTGGACATTTTGTTAGGAAACATGGCATCATGGACTCTATCAAATATCAACAGATATTAAATGAAAACCTGACTGCCTCTGACAGAAAGCTTCAAATGGGCCGTGGCTGGATCTTCCAGCAGGACAATGATCCAAAACATACATCAACATCAACACAAAAATGGTTTACTGACCACAAAATCAAGATCCTGCCATGACCATCCCAGTCCCCTGACCTGAACCCCATAGAAACCCTGTGGAGTGAACTGAAGAGGAGAGTCCACCAGCGTGGACCTCGAAATGTGAAGGATCTGGAGAGATTCTGTATGGAGGAACTGTCTCAGAAAAGAAAAAAGTGCTGTATCCTGATATAGAGCTGAACTCACCAGTAGTATACAAGTTCACTCTGACAGTCAAGGCTTCATCAAGGTAGAATGTAGTAGGGTCATCGGCTGACTGGTACAGAGGAGCATTACCCAGAAATGTGCTCTTCTCTGGGTCCAGGATCAGAGTCACCTCGCTGTCTGCGTCGACTAAGGGATTTAAATACACACAACATGACAGTTACAGTCCATGACTGAGGAGCTACTGGTGCTGTTATGATTAGCGTTAGCAACACGCTAGCCAACTAACATTAGTGATATGAGTGATGGCCCTATCGCTGATGTTTTACCTTCTCAAAACTGTCATAGATTTAACCAAGTACTGTGTCTGTATGCTAACTGAGCTACTGCTATAAACTCATTTTAAAACAGAGAAGGGGTATTTCCTTACTGTTCACAGAGTGCTCAGCCATGTTGGTCTGACGTCACTCGCGAAACGCCTCTGCTTCTTCTTCTTTTGGTTTTAATGGCGCTTGGCAAACCAACGTAAGGTGCATTACCGCCACCTACTGGACTGGAGCGTGAGCAGCGACTCTTCTTCTCCTTGTTCCTTGTGGCGGTTACCCGAGACCACCCCCACTCCCACCCAGGCCGATTTGCACTGCGCATGCGTCAATTCACCGCGCATGCGCAAAGACGTCAAGAAGATGAACAAATGCAAACGTTAATTTCTTATATTAAATACGATATAAAACACACACACTATCGCTCTCTCTCTCTTTATATATATATATATATATATATATATATATATATATATATATATATACACACACACATACATACACATATTTGTATTCATTACTTAGTAGAAAGACTACAATTATTAGTAGTAGTAGTAGTAGTAGGAGGAGGAGGAGGAGTACTAGTAGTAGTTACAGTATTATTATTAATATTACTATTGTTGTTGTTGTTATGATGATCAAAAGCACACTGCATTACTGCACTTCAAAAGATCATATGTTCTCCTGGTCCAGGGGAGAACCCACTAGACTAGCATTCAGGACAGTAGGGTTCTCCATGACCAGGGTTGGGAACTTGTACAACAGACTAATGTGGAACTGCAATTGCGCCGTGTGAACACCAGATGGCAGCATTGATCCAGAACTGAGTCACTGTGCTGCGCAGACTTTCCCTCCCTCTCTCTCTCTCTCTCTCTCTCTAAACAGCCTTAGTAACACAACAGAAGTTACTAGAATACAGTAAAATATGTTTTATTGCAGGTCAGGTGGACTTTTTGGAGGCGTTGTGAAATTCATGCTGGAATAACAACAAAAATTATTATTATTATTATTATTATTATTTTTTAAAGTTCTTATTTTTAAAGCCTGTTTACAGTTTACAAATGTAAAGATGTAAAGATCTCGAGTCTTAATAACGCCGTGCTGCTATATTTATCCTGCAGAAGTTAACTTCAGCTGCCGGGACGTGAGTGTTGACCAACTACAGAATTATTACACAATTATGCTTATTATGCTTAAGAGCTTATTTTAATACTAGCGCGTGTGTGGGCTTGATTGAGTCACGTGACTCAGAGGCAACGTCAGTCATCAATATAATCATCATCATCATCATCGGTCAGTCAACGCGCGCGCGAGCTGCTTGAGGCTCATGGGCTTCCCCTAGTGAAACCCCTCGCGCGCTTCCGTCATTGGGTTCCAGTAGTCGCGCGGAGAATGCTGAAGCCGCTCCGGTGATGGAGGCGAGCGCGCGCTCCTGTTCCTCCGCGTGCCTGCCGCTCTTCTTCCTCCTCTTGCTCTGTGTCTCGCGGACGTCCGCTTTCCTGAACCCGTTCAGCGAGTGCACGCAGAGCCGCGGGAGAGGCGCGTCATACCGCGGCTCGGTGGACGTTACAGAGTCGGGCGCGCGGTGCATGAACTGGACCGATGTGAGCGGCGTGACCGCGCGCTATCCAGGCAAAGGACTCGGCGAGCACAACTTCTGCAGGAACCCGGACGCCAGAATCCGGCCCTGGTGCTTCTTCCGCAACGCGCGCGGACGCATCGACTGGGGCTACTGCGACTGCAAACAAGGTACACCAACGTCTCCGAGCAACACAACTCCGTCATCTGCACAGTGTTTACACTGGAAAAGCGCGTGCATTGTCGAGCAGGAGGATCTGCGTCGGTGAAACCAAATATGCACGAGCACTGTAATGCATCATGTAAACCTAATATGCACGAGCACTGTGCTGCATCGATTTAATCAAAATTCACTCGTGCACTGTGCTGCATCAATTAAACAAAATTCACTCGTGCACTGTGCTGCATCAATTAAACAAAATTTACACGTGCACTGTGCTGCATCAATTAAACAAAATTTACACGTGCACTGTGCTTCATCATTGAAATCAAATTTGCACGTGCACTGTGCTGCATCAATTAAACAAAATTTACACGTGCACTGTGCTGCATCATTGAAATCAAATTTGCACGTGCACTGTGCTGCATCAATTTAAACACAATTTGCACCTGCAATGTGCTGCATCATTTAAAAAAAAACATACTGAACTTGCACTATGCACGTGCACTGATTGCACTAGGCTTTAACACAATACTACATTAATGCTCTAATTTGATCATGATCACTCTGTTCATTTCCTGTCCGCGCTTACATGTGCATCTCCTAGGACTTATTTAGTCGCTATATGAAATAATGATCTATATGAAGCAAAACAGCGTCTTGACATACCAAAATAAACACCACTGGAGTTAATTCAGCACAAGACACTTTATAAAAGGAAGTAGTGGAGGTGAGGAGGTTAAAACCCGCAGGTTAAAAAGTCAATCCTAGCTTAATCAAGATTAGCCTGTTCAGTTCGTACGCACCTTTACGTTCCCAGTGTGGAATAAAAATGAAGCCGTTTGGTTCTAGAAATCCATATTAACACACGAGTTCATTCTAACTGCACGGGAGGTGTAAAGTTAACTCTGGAGATTTATAAGCCACTGCTATCTGAATTGAAAAGTGTACAAATCGGAATTTTGTCCTTTTATTTTGACGTGTAAGGCGACATTTTTCTAGTTGAATTTCGTTAAACTGAAATTGGCTTGAATTTGTGTGCAAGGTTTCACATTCACGTTCATGATAATCCGGTTTTAATTCAGCCGTCCGAGGTACAGGGCATTCAGATTTTGGGTCACCGATTTAACGTTTTGAAAACTTAAATCCGACGTCGAAGAACCGAATTGGAAATGGGCCGGGCCAGCAAAAAAAAATCGGATTTGAATCGGAAATGACTACTGCATTATTGTAAACTTGAATTCGGACTCGTACCCCAGCACCTCAAGCCCAGGGATACGATTTCGGTTTGATCATCCGACTACTAAACCTGACTCACGAGTTCAAATGGAGGCGTAAAACTCCAGACCGGTGAACTATCCGTTCACGTTGTAGCGGCACATTTTTCATCACGTCCTGGTATTTTATAAACACGAGTAGTGGAAGTCCGGAAAATTCCGCAGGTTAGAAAGTTAACGGCGTGTCTGAACATTACACGCGCCGACGTTTATGGAGTTGTAAAATCCCGACTGATATTAATAAATGACGTATCACGTAGTCCGGGAGCATTCTGTTCGCCTTCAACCTGATACAACTTGTCAGACGATCCCGTAAACGCTGTGTAAACTGTCCGGCTCAGGAAATGAAAGCATCGCCATTCACGAACGTTGCTTTCGGGGTTTATACAAAAAAAAAAATAAAATTCTAAAGGCTTTAGAAAAAAAAAAAAATTTCTCAGTGTCATGTTCTTTATTTCGGGCGAGCACGTTGGGGCCTGTTAGGTCAGGACGAGGCAAGTTCAGACAAGCAATCACCCAAATACAGCCTGTGAGAAAGGTATGCCACAACCAGCTTTCAGCACAGCGTGTAAATCCCCGTCTTTACATATACACACACACACACACACACACACGCACTCACAAATACTAGTCGGTCTACACTGCAAAAAGTACTGATGGCTAGTATTGTTTATTTATTTATTCCATTCAACAACGCAGGTTTTCGTATACATAGGTTTTAATGGATACAAGTGAAAACGTCAGGGGTCAAGCGTCAAGCGCTCAACTATCACTTAATTCCAAGATTTAACATGGAAGCCACCTAATTCCCACGTAACCTGCCTTGATATATTGATACCAGGTTAAAAAACCCCCCAAAACATCCCTCATTTAAAATCCTCTTTTTAAACAGCTTGCCATTAAAATGAAATCGTATAAATAGTAAATAATTACCATATAATTACCAAAATGTACTCATATCTGCGCTCTTATGATACCTCTTACGTGTAGTTACGTGTACGTATATTCATAATACATCGATAATATCCCTCTACATATTTATACGGTATCTTTTTTTAATGATTACATGCGAGTCGTCGTCGTGACTTTCACACCTCTGGAGGAAAACGCATTCGACGTACTATACCATCGAGTACCGTCCTCCGTTTTAAAACGGGACAGGACGATGTGTTCGGTTAAACCGGGGAGATCTGAACACGTACGAAATATAGAAAAAATTACTACAACCGTGTGGAACACATTAGTTATCGTATAGCTAACAGGGCGAGACCGTTACAATGGCAAACTGTGAAACCTACAGATTTCGGCGACAGTTAAACAGATCCGCTGTTTGATATTAGCGACGTGTGTTTTGCTAGCTTCCGTTTAGAAATGCCTAAAATGGCGTAAATCCCTCGGGCTAACGTGAGCACGTTCAGAACACGGCGCGTACCGAAGAATTTTATTCGATACGTTTAGCAGCTACATGTAAACAACTGATTAGCTGGCTAGCTTTGGACTTTTGTACAGGATAAAATGACGTAGCGGCGAAGCTTTGTACAAGGCGATCATTCCGTTTGAATGTTAGTCACGGAGATAGAGACACGGTTGACATTTTTGAATTGGAACCGAACCCTTGCGAGGGTGACGTCGTTTCAGAGTTCGGCTCTTGTGGGCGTGGCCTGTCAGGTGACGAATACGTTCGAATGTTACGGCCAGAGCTGTGAAAATGAATTACGAATGATGCAAGCTTGAATGCTAAAAGTTTTCATTCGACGCTAGGTGTAATCATTACTACTGTTTGTTGTATCTATTTTTTTGCTGTTGCAAAGCCGACTACCACCATACAGCAGCGTCTAATTAAAGTCGGTTGAAACGGCAATTAATATGAGCTCAGATGAAATTCCGCGTTCCGCGTCAATGAAGTAACAGTTCCGCGTTAACGCTTGTTTGCCTCGACCCTAGTTTTCGCACCGTGCGCTGAAAAGTAGGCCGCTATTTTTACAGCGCTCAAGGGCGTGGGACAAAATAAGCGCGAGCCGCTAGCACTCAACAGCATTTCATCATATACGCCACTCGCTTTCATTTAAACTGGCACGATGGACGGATAATTTAAAACACAGCCTGAGGCCATTAATCACAAGGGCTGTATTTCAAACTAACATAAACAGTAGGACCGAATAGGAAGGCAATATGGATTACCAAACATGGCGCTCGTGAGGTAGTTCGTAGTTCGGGTGGCGTCTGTGATTCTAGTAAGACGGTGGAGTCGTCGTGAAATGTGAACAGGACCGTTTTCAAGAGCTCGTCAATGACGTAGCTGCAAAATACAGTACATACTTAACACGAGACGACACTCGCTGCCAGATATATTCATAGTTGGTAGGTTTTTCTTTTAACAAGAACACACTTTCCTTGTGTGATTTCCTTGGTAATGTGGAGTCCAACCCGTAACGAAGATATTTTTAAAGCCCGCTAACCGGCTGGACTGATAACTATCTAGCAGAGTTACGGGGTCGAAGTAGTTCTCGGACACATCGGACGTAATCCAAAACTAATGTTAAAGGAACCTTGTGGTCTTATTTTGGAAATATCAATTTAAAATCCTTTAAAAATATATATATATATATATATATATTTTAATGAAGACGAGACACGCAAATAATGTCGGAATATAACGTTTTAAAATTGCAAGCGAGGGTAAAAGTAGCGCGAATAAATGCTCCAACATGTCTTTGCGGTCTCAGAAAAACTCACACTAGACGCGTGAACCTGTTTCGTCCTCGTGCGTTGTGTAATTTTAGTTTATGTTCAGATGGAGATGGAGTTTATGAGCCTTTTCAAAGATATATGGTTACTGACACTCCCTGAGGCGAACACACAGCCATCAAACACTGACAATATAAATAGCCGGTTGAATAACAGAAAAGGAAAAAAACGGAAAATCGGAATACGATTATTCCCGTAACCGGGTTCTTTATGCTAGTGTCCAGTTTTCCGCTGTATTTATAGTGAAGTGTACAGTAGGGAGTGCTTTTTTGGGATATGTGAGTCCATGTGTGTAAGAGAGAAAGAGTTTGTGATTTATGTTCAACAGATTTATATTCTCTGGTTCACACTGGCTGTACCATGTCTGTCTCTGTTTCTCTCTCTCTCTTTGTCTTTCACGCACACTCGCACACCCAGCGCGAGAGAGAGCAGGATATAAGTTTAGCGTCGAAGTCTTTCAAACGGATTCGAAAAGAAAATAGCGACAGTATAGCTGCAAGCAGCGATTAAGGGGTCCAAGCACTTTGCAATCGTGCCCTAATTTTGTTTCGTTTCTTTTGCGAGAGTCATTTTCATAAAGAAGTATGCGAAAGCAGGTTTGTCACTCAAATATCAACAACATATAGATATTGCTTCACCCCCTGTTGCACATAGTGCTCCTAGTTACCAGCAGATGAACGTTCTTGTGTATCATCAGATTGTAACTTATCCGCTATTTCAAAATGAAATATTTGCTACTAAAAATAGTGCAACTTTCGGCCGACTCAAATATCATGATTAGACATATTGTAGGAGGAGTAGGGGGAAAAGTATTTTCCGTAAAAATTTAGGTCGACGGGTGATCAGGAACGCTCTTCAAGGTCAAAGACATTTCAACATGGCCGACCTCGATTCAGTCGTAATTGTCAGACCTGGCAGGAACTACGGAACCATAGGAAATCAGGTTGATGATTTCGTGGCGAACCGTTCCAGAGTGATAGACAGTGCGGGAATGATTCTATGGTCTGTCATAGACATCAAAGGCATGGCGGTGCTTTGTGCCCTTAACTAGTCCAAGCATTATAATAAAGCAGGGTTTTCCTAATGTTTTAAAATGCAGATCTGTCGTACATCATTTAGTAACGTGCGTCTCATATTTATTAGAATCGCAGATTATTTATCAGGATACTTTGCAACATTAATGTTTGAAATTTGTGAAAGAGAACATTTTTTTCAAATTTATTTTCGATTTCCAAACTTTTTATTTATTTAATAAAGAAATCAACAGTTCGTTTTTTTTTTTTTTTCTTGCATTTTTGCTGTTTGGCACAATGGAAGTGTGGGTTACGTTTGTACTTGTGTGTGTGCGTGTGTGTGTGTGTGTGTGTGTAGGCTCTGTGCGCCTGCAGGGTGGCAGGTCTAAGCTGGATGGGACAGTAGAGGTGTACATGAATGGTGCGTGGGGGACGATCTGTAGCAACGACTGGGACGACAGAGATGCTCATGTGGTGTGTCAACAGCTTGGGCAAGGGTACGTATACACACACACACACACACACACACTCACTCTCTCTATACACACTTTTTCATCTGTTCTGTTCCCCAGTCTGTTCTTTTGTTCTCTGTTGTTGTTGTGTGTGAGAGATTTTGCGTTGAAAATGGCAGGTTGTGTGTTACTGTCGCCGTCACAGGACTGGGTTATGCTTCATCTTGATCCCAGGTTTTATATCATATAAACAGAACGGACAGACTTTCAAGGAGAGGTGTGACTTACAGTTCTCCACGGGGTCTGAGAGACTCAGGATTTCCCCTTCGTTTGAATCAGATTCATTTGAAGGCACTAGTAACTCGTTTCTCGAGTCGTCTTCTCATCGGATACGTTATTACTCTTCCTCATCATTCACGTGATTGTACTCTGAGAAATATACTCTCATACACATACTCTCATCAACGTACTCTCATAAACATACTCTCATCAGCATACTCGGATATTAAATGATGCGATGATAATTAGGGAAAGGAAAACCCTCTAGAAAACCTTTAGACATTCTCCAAGAGGGGAAAAAAAAAACGCAGAATGAAAAAACGAAGTATCCAATTGCGTCTGTCTGTTCTCCGAATCTCATTTCAGAATCTATTGTTAAAAAGGTTTTAAAACGTATTCGCTATATTTCCGAAGGACGTTTTCTCCACTCCAGCTGCAACAACAATCTTAGGAACGTCAGCCTAGGAACGTCATGCTCTCTTGAAAGGTCAGAGGTCACTTTCACACGTCTGCAGCACAAGATTAGCGAGACATCCCTCAGTGCACGCACACACACACACACACACACAATCAATCAATCCTGTGACCTCAGCAAATCATTTGTCCTTTGTAAATAATGAATGGTGCTTTTCCTGTCAGATTGATTAGGTTGATTAATAATCCATGTGAACTCACACTCTCTCGTCATTGTCGCCGCTTAACCTGATTGAAACGTGTGAAATAACCATGTGGATGTTCTTCGTAAGCATCTTAATCGTCATGTGTCGTTCAGCAGCGTGTATTACAATGCTAATCCCCGTGTTCAGTGATGTCTCATTGACTGAACCATCTGTTTTGATTTAAAACATTTATAGCAATACAAACGCTAATGTATGCTAATAGATACATGCGCACACACTTGAGGATCCTCCTGGCAGGTGTATGGGCAGGTCGGGGTGTAAATAAGAGCTGGAGGAAACATGAAAGGGACTAAAATCGAGTAGCTTACGAAGAATAGTCATGTTTAACCATTACGGGTCTGGGCTTTTTATAGTACGAATGAAGTCTGCTTTCAAAATCGAAGATCGAATAAATATAAAAAAACGCCGGTTTTTCATTCAAACAAAATCCGAAAATAAATAAGTTTTTTTTAACTTCTAAACTTCGAAGCTACGAGCGGATTGACAACTTCTCGTTGAGCGACAGATGTCTGTGACAAAAACTTTTTTTTTTAAAAATCACAAAGTATTTTAGCTTACAAAGTAAACCAGAAAAAACGTCGGTACACTCGAGGACTTAAAGAGACTCAATCGTGAATAATCGTAATTGAATGCTGGCATCACGTCAACGCGAACCGTTTTTTATTTACTAAAGAAGGACAACCGTGTTTTTTTTTTAACTCGATTATATTTATGCGCAATGTTGTGGAAGATCCGAGAAACACGTTCGTTCCCGTGATCTCTTATGTTATAGTAGTGAAAGGAAATTCTCTTAAATCATGTACACTCTTATATCACGAACTGCAATCGAATACCTATGATGAACGGATACGTTTAATTGAATAAGCTGCCATCTTTATTATAGTAGACTTATTTTGTAGTATGACCCTGGGTGCTGTGTGTTTTGTCGAAATCTGTCTGGCCCCTGCACCAGTAGAAGCCGTCCACGCACTGCTGTTATCAATGTGTATGAATACTCTTGGTTTGCGTGAATGAACTCGGACGTCTATTCGAGCATGCATGTGTTAGCGTGTGTTCATTTAGGCTCCCCCAGATCGATCTGAAACGCTCTGAGGAGACCCACACTTTCTAAGCACAGAACTAAACGTTAATAGAAGTCATCGTAGAACAGGCTGGAAGGCATGACGGAAGATCCGAAAGGCATGATCTGAGATTCCTGAGATACATGGAAATCTAACAGTTACAGTAGCTATACAGTAGCCACTCGTAGCCATTGTTGACTCACTGACATCGCTTTTTCTCGCTCGTGAAGTTAATGAGACGAAAACGGAACAAAAACGCAGCTTGTCCCGTTCCCGAGAAACCAAAAGAAGAGTGTAAAATCATCTGTCCTGAAGACTTTTCTAAGTTGGGCATCTTATAGATACACAATCGTCAAGTTCCACACTTTATGCAAAGTGCAGACTCCTTCTGAAAATGCGAAAATGTCGCATAAAGGGCTCCTCACAGGAAAACATCCCCATGTAAACAATTACACGTTTCTTAAGAAATACAAAAAAAGTTTATGTAAAGAATTTGCCATACAAGTCGTTGCGTTTTTTTTGTTTGTTTGTTTGTTTTTTCGGCGGTAAACTACTCGAATTAGCGAAATTGCAATTGCATGAACGAGACATTTTAACCGTACTCGCGTCCGATGACGTCACGTCGCCTGACGCTTCTCGGCCCGAACCTGCGGAAAATCTGCGGTCATTTTTAAAAATCGCAAGTTCCTCCGAATATCGCGGAGTTTCCTTCATTTTGCGTTCGCAAAATCCTGTCTAATTGATACGATAATAAATATGATTTTTTTACATCAGATTCACAGTCACTGTCAGACACAGAGACATTAACTCAAGGTTTAAACTCTTAAACCCTCCCTTTCTCTCCAGGTATAAAGCCCGGGCGCGTGCGAGCTCCCTCTCTAGGCTGCCTCTGGCTGTAGTGCACTGGAGGACGATAGGGTGCAGCGGGGATGAAGCCGACTTGCTGCAGTGCCCTCGATCGGTTTGGAACGGAGGAGAGTGTGCTAACCGACAGGCCGCTGCTGTCACCTGCACTCCAGTGGAGGGTACACGTACACACACACACTCACACACACACATGGCTTTATAACTTTGTGAGGACCTTAATCATTAATGCAGCTAATTACTTTAACCTCAATCACCAAAACAGATAACTTTTATTCTTGAAAATAAATAAATAAATAAATAATAGAATCTTGTGGGGACCAGCCAAGTGTGTCAGGGGAAAAATGTCAAGTATTTCTGTCTTTAATTTATTTATTCATTTTCATATGGTTCATTTACATGTGATTCATTTACATGTGATTCATTTACGTATGATTCATTTACATGTGATTCATTTTCATGAGATTCATATTCATGAGATTCATATTCAAGTGATACATTTTCATGTGATTCATTTACGTATGATTCATTTACATGTGATTCTTTTTCATGAGATTCGTTTTCATGTGATTCATATTCAAGTGATACATTTTCATGTGATTCATATTCAAGTGATACATTTTCATGTGATTCATTTACGATTCAAATGATTCAAAGTGATTCAAAATGTCAGATATTTCTATCCTTGTAGGGACGTCTGGTCCACCAGAGGTATAAAAAAACACCTACTCTGCAATAATATATAAAATATATTGTGTGTGTGTGTGTGTGTGTGTGTGTGTAGCTGCGTCGTTCGTACCAGTGCGTCTTTCTGGAGGAGCGACTGTATACGAAGGCCGAGTGGAGGTGTATCACGCGGGGCAGTGGGGCACAGTGTGTGATGACCAGTGGGATAATAACGATGCTGAGGTGGTGTGCAGACAGCTGGGCCTGGGGTAACACACACACACACACACACACACACACACACACACGTGCACACAGTTAATTAGGCCAGACACGGTTTTGTTCGAACAAACCTGTGATTTAGTAAGACACTGGGGGCCTGTGGAAAAGTATCTGTGAGAGGGGTGTGTGTGTGTGTGTGTGTGTGTGTGAGCGAACATTTATGGGAAGTTCGTTAATCGCAAGCCCGGTTTGTATTGTAAAAGACAGAGCGTGCGAGAGAGAGAGAGAGAGTAACAGTACAGACAGTATGTGAGATGTACACAGATGTAGACACAGTCGGCGCCGTAATTATTGGCACCCTTCACGAAAATCAGCCAAGACGAATTAATAAAATCTTGCGCTTAAACGTGAAATAAAACCGCACACCTTCCCTCTAACAAAAAATTCTCATGGAAACTTGTGTTTAGTAGGAAAAAAATATATATTTAAAACATACATCCTGAAATGATTTACACTCCCAAAGAATGTTTTTGTAGGGAAAATACATGTATATTATGTTTGTTTAAGCTGAAATGATTACATACATGGTTGGTCATTTTGCCAAAGTGTGCCAATAATTCTGGAGTGCACAATAGATAGATAGAGAGAGAGAGAGAGAGAGAGAGAGAGAGAGAGAGAGCGAGCGAGCATGAGGCAGGGTGGAGGAAGTAAGAGTGGGCGATTTAGAGAGTAGAGATATGAAAGAGAGCGGGCGTGAAAGAAGGAGGACTGGAATGAAATACTGAGGGAAGAAGGAGAGAGAGAGAGAGAGAGAGACAGAGTGTGTGGTCTGTGTGAAAGACAGAGCTTCATTGTTTCAGCTTCGCTCAGCCTAATTGTGACTGATGACACTAACGCGGAGAAGCATTAACACGGGCAGCTACGCCTGTGCGCTTCTACATCCATCGTCTGTAGCACAGATATGTGTGTGTGTATTTACGTGTGTGTGCTCATCTCCATCATGTGGTGTGTATCTCTACGTGGATTTCTCAATGTCTTCTCTGTGTACGTGTGTTTGTGAAACCTTTATGTGTTTTTGTGTGTTTATAGAACTGTGCATGTTTATCCCTGTGTTTATCAGTATGTGTGTGTGTGTGCGTGTAGCGGTACGGCTAAAGCCTGGGTCGGGGCGTATTTCGGCGCCGGTGTAGGCCGTGTGCTGCTGGATGAAGTGAGCTGTACAGGAAATGAGCTCTCTATAGAGCAGTGCCCGAAGACAGCCTGGGGAGAACACAACTGTGATCACACCGAGGATGCCGGGGTGTCCTGTACACCACTTACAGGTATAACCCACACACACGCCCATATAAAGTCACACACACACATACACTCACATGTCTTTGTCTCTGCGTCGCAGACGGTTCGGTGCGCTTGGTGGGCGGAGCTGGAGGGTTTGAGGGAAGGCTGGAGGTTCACTATCAAGGCCGCTGGGGAACAGTGTGTGATGACGGCTGGACGAGCACCAACACACAGGTCGTCTGCAGACAACTGGGCTACAGGTCACACACACACACACACACACACACACCAGATGTTTTACTCAACAGAAAGAATAAAATACAATACAATGTAAAATGAGTCAAAAGTAAGCTGTTTGAGGAGTAAACATGAGCTAGTAAAACATCGTATACGACTGCCACAATAAAACGATAACGTTTAAAAAAAAAAAAAAAAAAAAGCCCTGAGTGTCTACTTTCATAAGAGCCATTAACCACTACTGTGGAGTGTGACGTCACGAATAAACACGAATAAAGTTATGTACATTGAAACGCCGATGTAATCAAACACCTCATTTAATTCACTTAGCCTCGGTAGGTTGTCTTCGACGTTCAGTTAGTTCTTTAAAATTAGGCCTGCTTTGTTTGAAAAATATTTCAGACCTCACAGTATACTATACAGTAACGCCGCGTTGTTACTGTTTACCGTAAACGATACGCGTGACTTCTGACCCGCAGGTCGGGTCAGAGTGTGAACCCGGAGCGTTTCGGCGTGCCTTCTGGGCCGATTTTACTGGACGACGTGAGCTGCACAGGGAAAGAGCCGGCACTCACACACTGCGCCAAGAGAGAGTGGCTTCGACACGACTGCAAACACACAGAGGACGTGGCTGTAGTCTGCAGCACCCAACGCACCGGACATGGAGTACCAACCAGTATGACACACACACACACTCTCTTGCACTTATTCCATGATATAAACCCCAAATGCACAACATTCCTGCTGCGCCATATGGACAACTTCCATAGGAATCGCTTTTTTTTTGTTAGCGTCACCATGGAGATAAATGAGAGTGAGAGAGAGCCAGAGAGAGAGAGAGAGGGAGAGATCATGGATCTTATAATATCTTAAAGATATGATCCAGCGTGATAAGCGCTTCAGTCTGGTCAAATCCGGCTTAGAACATGCACAGTAGCGTACACGTAATAATAATAATAATAATAATAATAATAATAATAATAACCTAGACTATCAATGACGTCGTGATTTCATTACGTTACATTATTATAAAATATTGCGTATATTAAATATACACTGCTACTAGTTAACTATGGTTTAATTACATGACAACATTATTATGTTATATTATTCAACACTGGCTACACAGATCAATATTCATGATATTTTGTTAGCTATGATTTTATTCCACAGATAAATATTAGCTGTAATCTTTTTACTTCATTTCAGTGATATCAAACAATATATATTATTTAACATTTTACTACATGGCTAAACATTCACTAACAGTTCGCTACGTAGCTATAGCTACGATTTTGCTGCATGGTTAATTAGCTATGCTGTGTCTCTGTATAGTTAGTATTAGCATTAGTTATCACACAGATCTTATTACATGGCTAAATGTGAGGTAGGATTTTATTCACATTTAGCTCTGCATGAGCGATTGCCCTTGTGTGTGTTTGATCGTGAGGAGTGTGAGGACGAGTCGAGCTGATGAATCCTTGGCAGCCAAGTGAGACGGTTTTAACAGCTCCAGCTGCCCGTCAACTTCTCAGGCTTTATTCCCATTGCTCTATATAAAGAGCTGATGATTTTACCTGGAACAACACCTCCACACACACACACACACACACACACACACACACAAGCCAATCTGGGGGGAACAAGTGTGGGGGTGTGTGTGGGTCTTTTTTTATTATAATTTTTTTTTAGAATAATGTGTAGCTTAGCGTAACGTTTTTAAAGTGTCTCAAGGTCACGCAGAAAACCTCTAACATCCTCCTCCCCTCTCGTTCGAAGCATAATAATTCTTAATAATTTGCAGAAGCGTCCTGTGATCGATTTTCACGCTTTTCTAATGAGATTCAAATGGAGTCTCTGATGATTAGGTCGTGGTACTAAAATGGGATTTTAGTATACGGGCATACGGGAGACAGGGACGCACTGAAATACAGCCCTCACGGTTATCTAGAAACCATTCGAATCCTTAAATCATCCTATGGGAATGATTAGTGAAGATCCCTGTCAGTTTCCATTAAGAAATTTCCAGAACAAAAGAAAATCCTGGGTTGTTTTTTATTTTTTTTCCCCCTTCAAAACACTGCGTTAGCAGGTGCTGAAACCAGTGCTAACTACACAGTAGTGTGCTAACATGAGCAGCATTGCTGTGTAACATTAGCATGATTGAAAGAACAACATAGCTCATACCTTACTCAAAAAAATGCTAAGCTACCAAAACCAAACAGCAAAAAGAGTCCAGAAGTATAGAAGAAACCATTTGCTATCATTACAGTGTCAGACTGTTGTCTTTAGTGTAAACAGTAACAGTTTGAAATGTTAGCTAGCTATCAAGTATCTTGACAGACAGCTTAACTAGCTAAACAAAACACTGACTAGGCTAACCGTAGCTAGCATTAGAGTACACAGTATTAATCCTAATAGATATGGGTAATATTAGCTGACTGGATCACTTAGTCCACAGTTAGCATAGCACATATTAAAGCTATGGGAGTATAATAGCAGTAACTATAAATATATAGCCTTGGGCTTCACCACATTGTGTACAGCCTTATCGGATGGGCTGGCTCTGTGTATGTGTGTGTGTGTGTGTGTGTGTCTCTGCCGTGCGCACTCTTTCAGTGATCTTTGGCATATTGAGTTTTATTGCTTTGAAAAAAAGGAGATGGGATTTTGAAGCACCATAAGATCCTCTAAACACTCTGATGTACGGTTTCCTGCTGTTTTCCATTTACACACACACACACACACACTTTCTCTGCCTTTTTAGTATGCACCAAAACACCCCTTTTACGCATTTTGCCTCCAGTTTTACACGCTCAGTTCCAGACCCCTTGCTGCTTCGTATTGGTGTTTAGTATGCATCACACTAAAGACCTCCTTTGGTTTTAAACCCCCAGTCCACATCCACACACACACACACACACACACACACACACACACACACACACACACAGAGGCTAATAAATATCTTCTCTTATTGGCAAAATAGTATTTTTCTTTTTTACTGGGTATGAAAAGCAGCTACGATGAACTGAACTCGTTTCGTCTACCTTCAACTCTTACAACCTTATCAACCTGAGCTAGGGGGTGACAAGGTACAGGTGCAGCTAATCAGATAACAAGACAATGGATAACAAGAACAGAATGCATGGGACTGGATAAGTGAAGTGGAAAGCCAAAAGGGACAAAATGAGGCAATATGCCTAAAAAACCCCCCAAAACCACCATTCACTTTGTGTGGAAGATGATAGGAGCGTAATCATTTTCTAAACAGAAATGTAAGCCAAAGCTGGAAAAGACGCGTGGAGTGACGTCATCAGAACGTGAGTACAGCTAAATGGTCTCATTCACCAACAAACATCACAGCGAAAAACTATTTCATGCAGTTGCAATTTTCTGAAGAAAAAAAAAAGCGCAAAAATCTCTGCAAATTAACAAAAACAAAAACAAAAGCCGCAGTAAAATCAAGCATTTTTTGCTGCAACAATCACAAAATCCTGTACGGACGGATTGGAAAACACCAGAACCAGAACCAAAGGTAGAAAATGCAGCACTGTCTCTGACAGTTCCTCGACCTCAGCTACATCACTCGAGTTTAGAATTGTCCGTGACTGGTTTTCCAGTCTCACTCTCACTCGCGTGGGCATTATTTCTGTTTGTCCCTTGCTTGTGATATTTTCTAACAAATTTAGTTCTATTTCTCAAAAGACAAGCTAGCATCCCAATTTAAACCACGGCTGTAAATGCATTCTGGCAAGTTTTCTATTAAAAAACAATCAAATCAATTAAAATAGTGCGCCCCCTAGTGGTATTGTGTGGTAGCGTTCATTTTTAATTCCTTTAGCATTTGTTCCGGAATAACGTATCCGTACTCGATTACGTTCCTAATATGCAGGCGGCGTTGGAAGCCTGGTATTATCGGAATAATTGTTCGCAAATAGCGGCGGATTTTAAAGGGTTAATGAGCTTAAACACCTCACTTTGCGTGTCACTCTATCGTAGATATTTAAGGCTTACAACAATAAACGTTTGCATTTCTTTCCGCTTATGAGAGGCGGGAAAAGGAGCTGAGACCGGATTGGTGCGTGGGAATAACTGAAGCCTGGTGCAGGAGGCCAGTGCATGAGGTTACAGACTTGTCTTTCTGTTCCTTTTCGCAAATCAATCATGAAAACGACTCTGACGTTAGCCGTGTGTGTGTGAGTGTGTGTGTGTGTGTGTGTGTGTGTGTGTGCCGATATAAACCACCGTGTGTAAGTTTATATTCAAAGCCAGATCAGCAGCTAATTGGGAATACGTGCTTCTGCTCAGAAACTCACATCCTGAAAGATGGAGGTCATGTGAAATAAACGTATGTGTGTGTGTGTGTGTGTGTGTGTGTGTGTGTGTGTGTGTGTGCATTAGTGTACGATTTATGATGTAAGGTTAATTCAACAGGACGTTCATTAGACTGCTTCTGAAAAGAGGCCACTGGGGTCAGACACTACATATGGAGTCTATAGCCTGTGGAGTGTGTATGTGTGTGTGTGTGTGTGTGTGTGTGTGTGGGTCATGTATATGAGAAAAGGCAGGCGTTCCATGACTAGAAATCTTAAACCCCTGTTTGACTGCCAGGTGGTTTTCTGCTGTCCCTACTGTGTTACGCAGCTCTCTCTCTCTCTCACTCACTCACACACACACGCACACACGTGTGTATATCATATCCCAGGTACTGTTTATTGGCGTATGTATGATCTGTGTTTTATTATCTGCATATGGTTTTCTGACTCATACTTCTGAGATCCTTTTACCATAATGTCTCTCTGCTTCGTGCAACTTCAGAGTGTCTATTATAGCTCGCAAAATCGCACGTGTGTGTGTGTGTGTGTGTGTGATTATCGTCCCAGGTGTACCGGTTCGACTGGTGGGCGGGGAGAACGAGAGAGAAGGGCGGGTCGAAATCCTAGTGTCCGGCCAATGGGGGACGATCTGCGATGACGGATGGACAGATGAGGACGCAGAGGTGGTGTGTAGAGAGCTGGGCTACAGGTAACTCTATTATTAGGGGAAAAAAAAAATAAAATCATATTACAGGTAAAAAATATCATAGCGACTGTAAACGCAGCAACACACACCTAGGGGAAGCAGGTTATACGTCTATACTCCCTATACTGTGGTTTCACAGACTGCTCGATAGTGGACTCTTCTACCCTAACGTCCATTCTGACAGAGAAGGGTCTCTCAAGACGGTCTCTCCTTCACTCACACACACACACACACACACGTTTTAAAGGTTAACCATATGGAAAGCATAAGAATACAAATGAGAAGCACCATTACATCACTACCCGTATTCTCCGTGTGTGTGTGTGTGTGTGTGTGTGTGTGAGTGAGTGAGTGAGTGAGTATTTTATTGTTTTTCTTCTTTCCATGTGAAACGACGGAGATTAAAGCCAGAGCTTGCGTTATGACTGTGTTTTTATTAAACTCGGATGATTAAAAGGATAAGTCGGATTTACACACACACACACACACACACACACACACACACATACGCACATGTTGTGATCATAAGATTTAATCGAATCCCCATACTCACACACGCTCACACACATCATTTAAAACAATTCTAGCAGAGAGAGGGAACCTGACTGACCTCCTTATGACGGGTGTGTGTGTTAGTGCTCACACACACACACACACACACACACCTCATGAGGGGGTCACTCAGGTCGTAGATAACATAGGTATTAGGAAGGATTAAGACACTGATGCACTTTCGTGATGACCCACAATCCTCTGCTGCAGCGCGAGGCTCGGGCCTGCCATGTTATTGTAAGCAAACTTCCAAACGTGTCTGTGAACGTGAGCTGAAATGATAACGAAAGACATGTGCTACAGCGTGTTACCATGACAGCAATGAGAAAAAGAAGT
>NC_071283.1:2991736-3036736 GCF_023375685.1 Ictalurus furcatus
TCCGCCCCCCGGGACCGCCTCTTCCTGGATGTTTTTCGCACCGTTCTGGGTGTTAAACTCTAAGGAATGTTGTGCGTGAAAATCCCAGGACATTTCTGAAAAACTCATGCCATGAGTCTGGGATCACATTGTTTCTCCATTCTGGTGTTTGTTGTGAACCTTCACACTGAACTTCGCACTTGACCTTCATCCCTATGTTTCGATGCGCTGCGCTGCGCTGCTGCCACGTGATTGGCTGAAAGGATCACTGAAAGCACGAACGTTCCTAATAAAGTGGCCGGCGAGTGTCTATATATATACATACAGATATATATATCTATATATACGCAGAAACGCAGTGGAACGGCTTTGAACTCTCTGTCACACACATTTTGATGTGTAGAAGGAAATTCGCCGTGCCTTTTCTTCCACCGTGATGGGAAACAGGTCCTGAATTTCCACAGAGCTGTGAGTAATGCGTTCGTCCCAGACGCCCCACAGAGAGAGACGGGGAACCTATCCAACGGCCCTTGCAAAATATGAGCCATGACATCAGAGTGCGACTGTGGTTCACTCACGCACACACACACACACACACACACACACACACACACTTACGAACGTACATTAATAGATAGCAGTTATTACCTTGTGCAACAATGTGCCAGGAGTCTTCTGTCACTTCAGGCTGTAGAAGCTGCGGAGACTAAAATAGGTCGCTTATTTCAGTTTGTAGAGTGTGACATTACAGAGGCACGCGTACACACACACTCACACACACAAATACAAACAAACAGCAGACTGTTTTTATGCCCCAGGCCATTCCATTCCATAATGCTGGCCAAGTATAATGAAATTCCAGCGCTCTGATTAGTACTATAATTACCGGCTGAGGAAATTCTGGTTCCCTTATTATTATTATTATTATTTTTATTATTATTATAAGCTCTACTGGACACTAATGATGCCGATCGGAGCTATAACGAGCCAATGATCGGCCACGTATTCTGTATATTCTCAAGATTAAAAGGAGCCATGGCATGATTTTTCTTTGGAGTTTTCCTAATGTTTGGGAGTGGAATGTATCTGTTTGTGCACGTATAAGCTCCGCAACGTTCCCAGAACTCATATTATGACCCCTTTAATACGAGTTGTAGTAGGTGAGAGCGATATTTGGGTCATTTTGTACAAAGGATATCATAAGCTACGATTGATGCTGCATGTTGCACTGAACTTAACGCAATGACTGCAAGAAGAAGAAGAAGAAGAAGAAAAAAAATCGCAAACGTCGTTTAAACCCAAGATATTTTAGTGTTTGTTAGAGGTTCAAAATTGGCTCGTGTAAAATTTCGCCATGAATACATACCAATTTTTTACATTTATATATATTAATATATATATACTTATATACTTGCGTCAGTTAAGCTACTTCATCTAATCTCAGTGTCGTTTTGAATTCCGTTTTTTTTTTTTTGCGTTCTGCTAGTTTATGGAATTAAATTGGTTAAAGTATTGGACGTAACTTTTCACGGACTAAAATATACAACGAGACCTGGACTCAGTGGGAAAAAATTTTTACGTGACCTACAAATCAACAGCGTTCTTAGTTAACAGTTTTCTAAGCTTCGTTTCCGCCAATCACGGTGTACGAAACCTCTCGTGTGGGCGGGGCTTAAAAGCGATTTACTGTCATTGGCTAGTGAGATTCGGATCGAGAGTTCGAGTGTCGAGCCGAGGAGGAGGATGAGGATGAGGATGATGATGACGACGACGACGACGCTCCGTGCCGCTCCTGAGAGCTCATCTCGAAAAAAATAGTCGTACGAGATTACCCAGTCCTCAAATATTAATTACAAACTAATATACCGATGAAGAAAGGAAGTGAATTCCACTACAAAGTACAAACACTATAATTATACAGAGAACCGCATCCAGAACGCTCTCCAAAACTCCAAAAGTCTCTACTTCCAGGTCAGGGATCTGTCCATCCAAATCTCACTAGCCAATGAGAGTAAGTCGTTGTTAAGCCCCGCCCACACGAGTTCAGCAAAAAACGAAGCTTCGAAAACAAAGCACACTAATAAGTTAATAAAGGACGCTGTTTATTTGAAGACCGTGTCAAATTGTTGCCGCTGAGTTCACCGTTTTTACTTTGAGACTGTTTTTTTTCCTTCTTTCTCGTTGTATATTTGTGTTCGTTTCTGGAAAAGTTAACGTCCAGTACGTTCAAAATGTGGAAAAGATTCCAAAAATTGTTTCGCCTTTCACGTTCTTAACACTTGACATTGATCTTCTTGCTAGTTCATGCTAGTTTTGGTGGAAACTGAGCTACAGGGTTTTTTTTTGTTTTGTTTTTGTGACGGTACAAAGCTGATGTTATATTGCCCTCTTCGGAACGCCGTGAACCATTCGAGGAATGCCGTCCTGATCCGCCGCTGGCACCGTGAGGAAGTGGCCTGGCATTCCGAAGGAGGCAGCGTCGTGTCCGTAAATGGCTCACGGTGTAACGTGACACTGCGCCGCTTGTCTGGCAGAGGACGTTCGCTTCCGCTGTCCAGCGACACTTTTAGCCATTCGCGATCACACATGCACACAGTTCGGAAAAAAAAAAAAAAAAACGCCCACGGATTAAATGTACCGCGGAGAGTATATCATCCACATGCCTTACGCACAAGTTAAAACCTGGGTTGTTAGAGAAGCTTAACAGCTAGACATTTATAACCTTCCTGGCACGACCTGATTTCTTAACAATGCCTTTACTTTTAAGTTTATAGCCTGAGACTCGATTTACACACGATATGCTGCTATATACAGAGAAAGTTAAAGTAAGGCCTGTGGAAAAAGTGAGACAGGCCGAAGTTTATATCGTGTAAGGTGTTGGGTTCGGCGCAAGAAGACGACTTCCTCTGTATCTCTGCTTTCACTGCGTATCCAGCGTTGGGTGACTGGAACTTCCTGAGGGAATGATTCGCGTCATTTGAGTCGCATGCCAGCTCCAGGAGGTCATTCGAGTGGCACGTTGACAGTTTTAACCTATATGTGTGTGTGTTTTTCTCCAGTTCTCTCTATGTGATCTGTATTCAGAGTCGACGTAAAAGATGATTTCATGCAGAAATCAGTGTTCCAGTGTGACCTGAGACGTAACTCGTCAGAAAAAAAAAAACCTTCGGTTTCTTTCTTCCTGTCAGGTACGGTAACAGCACCAGTACGTATAAAGTACGCGTCGGCGATTATCACACCCTCGTTCCCGAAGAACACGAGGACGAATACGGCGTGGACACACTCGTCCTGCATCCTCGCTATCGTCCGCAGAGCAACGACTACGATCTCGCTCTGGCGCGCCTGACCCAGCACGGAGGTCACAGCGGGGAGTGCGTGCGCCAGAATCACGCCGTACTTCCTGCGTGCTTGCCGGAATGGAGGGAAAAAGCGCCGAAGGACTTGACTAAGTGTTACATTACTGGCTGGGGAGACACGGGTGAGAGATACACCGACGATTATTACTACGTGATATAATATACTCTTAATAAATATGGTGCGGATCAAAAGGCTGAGTCTAGTAAACCTATTTTTTTTAATATTATTCGTATTATCATCATCAAAAATGAAATAATCACAAGAATATATTATTCCTTACTTGGCATAAGTTAACATTGCGTATTAGGTTATTAAAAATTACCTCAGAAATGTCTATAGCTAGTCCGTAGCTAGACTGATTCAAGTCAGGTACGTTTTATTAAAAGTATACATCAATCATTTTTCTATTACATGTGATATATGACTTTATTAGTCATTTTAAACATAATTTAAAAAAAAAAAAATATTCAAACGATACAACAGATTAGTAAATCCACGAGAATCTGCGTCACGATAAACAAAATTTTTCAACAAATTCACATTTTTTATCACGTAATGATAAAACATCGTATACTGTGTATTAGAATAAATCGCAATATTAAAATATTGTCATAGAAAGGAAACAATAGCAGGATGGAAAAAAGACAACATCTACCTTAACGTTCTGTTCAAATTCAATATAGTGTAAAGAAATAAAGCATTGTTTAAACCATAATCTAATAAGGTGCTTAGCATAAGCTAATCCAATTCAAATTCAAACAGCTTTACAGAACTCCAGAAGCGGATTTAGATCCCTGTTGAACAAATCCGAGGTGACACTGGTGAGGAAAATCTCCCTGAGGCAACATGAGGAAGAAACATCTGAGGCGAACGTTCCAGCTAACGTCCTAGCGTGTAGCTGTTAAGCTTTTTACACAGACGATGTAAAGACAGAGTGACATTAAAAAGGTTCTAAATACCAACATTTTCCTCAGATGTGTTGAGAAATGACTAAGAAAATGCTCCGTTTGGCTAAAATTGCATTATAATTACACTTAGCATAACCGCTAACTGAACCTCCATGGATTCTGCCATGTTGATAAACATCAAGTATTGAGGTTGTTTATATGGAAATTATTTGTTTACACAAAGCGAATACGAGCTTATTTTAGTCAGAGACCTCTATGTGTGTGTGTGTGTGTGTGTGTGTGTGTGGGAGCAGGCCAGCGGGTATGAGATGTGATGGGACTGTAAGAAAGCAGAACTGACAGGGTTTGAGAACAGTTTGACAGAATCATTTCACACTGTAGATTGAGTTTGTGTGTCTCGCTACACACACTCGAACACAATAATCTCTCCTTTATGTAACAGCGGCCGCCATCTTTCTCCTTCTCGCGTCTCACGCCAACCGTTTCCTAAAACAACAGGTGTATGATGTCTTACTTTTGAGTTTAGTTATTAAGTACACGTAGGTTAGCATTTAACCTGTAGTAAATACTGAAACAGCAATACTTCTCTGCTGAAAAAACAAAACAAAACAAACAATAGAAAGCCTCAGAGAAGTTGTAATGGTTGTAATGGTTATAATGGGAATTGTATTGGTTTTAACAGAAATTGTAATAGTCCCTGTGGGTCTCTATTGGTAATTTGTTAAGCTGCCTTGGAATGTTATGTCTAGTGGATACCATTAAGGACTGGTAATGGTAATGGTGTTAACGTTTAGCTGATGGTTTGTAACAGGGTTTGTAGTGGAAACCATTAGAATTTCTGTTATGGTTTCTATTTGTTAATAGAAAATACTTTATAGTTATTTTCTTAAGTAAAATAAATAGCTTTGTTTGTTTGTTTGTTTGTTTTTACCTCAGAACGATAATGTCTTAGCATTAAAGATGTATTTGTAATTCATTTCGAACATAAATGTAATGTCGAGAAAAGTATTGGCCCCCTATTTCTTCTGTTGTTCGTAATCATTCATTCATGTTCAGTACCCGCCGGCCAGCTCCTTCTACAAAATAACATAAAATATGTATGTAGAGTATGTTTTAAGTAAACGTTTCATTCATTTAGGCAAATGAAGAGTCCTATATGAATAGTCTTTTCCTATTATTAAAATACTTCTTCCTAGTTTAACACCAAACACTCTAAGAAATTTTACCTATAAATAAATCAGAGTCCGATTCTTGGTAATCGTGACTTGTTTATATATATCTATATATATAAAACATTTAAAAAAAAAATAAAACTCTCTCAGATTGGAACTATTTAAATAAACTAAAAAATACCAACAACTCCTTATCCAATTACAAACACGACTTCAGCCAAGCCCCAAGTCAGAACTAATAATAAATATCATTTTATTGTATGTTGAAATCATTTTTTTTTTGTCAACTTACAAACTCACTTGGGGGTAACAGGAAATTTTCAAATCTGCACACAGCTTGTTTTTGCAACTTCTGAGTGAGAAACAAATCATCCAGAATTACGACATGCATCTTGATATCACCCCTGATACCCGTGCCTTCAGAGCGTTAAGCGACAGAGTTCTCCAAAACCCATATCGCCCGTGTGCAAAAATAACTGTCCCCCTACCAAATCAATTAAATAAATAAAAAAGTAATTTAGTTTGATAATTAGATCGTCTGATAATTAGCTGATCTGAAACAGACTTAATTGCAGACTTAATTTTTGAATCTAAACTTCTGTTGAAATGCTCAGCACAACCTTTTTACAATTACAGCAGGGAAATTCCAAATAACATGACAAAAACAAGATGTATCAGTTATATTAGACCTGTAAAGCTGTCAGCTTTCTAACACTCTTAGCCAGCACCACTGAACCACGGTGAGAACCTTTATGGCGATTCTTCCCTGGGTACAGCCATGACTCATTCAGGAAGTCATATTTTCCGGCACTGTGAAAGATGTCGGAATACGTCAGTGTTGTAAGCCGATCAGCGGTGTGTAGATTAGACTACGAGTCAATCGAAACACATGGAGATATTATCCTTGTTAATACATCGATCAGCCATAACATTAAAACCTTCCTTGGACCACTTTTGGTAGGTACTAACACCCCGCAAGACCTGCTGTTTGGGAGATGCTCCGACCCGGTCACAATTTGGCCCTTGTTAAAGTCGCTCGGATCCTTACGCTTGCCCATTTTTCCTGCTTCCAACACGTCAACTTCGAGAAATGACTGTTCACTTACTGCCCAATAAATATATCCCACCGCTTCGACACGCGCGCGCCGCTGTAACGAGATAATCAACGGTATGTACGTCACCCACGTCAGTGGTTTTAATGTTATGGCTGATCGGTGTATATTTAATGCGACAGTTCAGCTTAGTCTGCTAGCCGACGTGACAAGATTCATCGGCGGCTTTGGACCAATCAGGACGGAGAATTCAAGAGCACTGTGGTAGAAATAGAATGAAACAGATGTGATGGAGCAGCAATAACCATTAAGTCATCAGACGAAAACGCTTTTAAGGTAGTACATGGACATGGATAGAGAGAGAGAGAGAGATTGAGCAATACCCTAAACAAATACAGATATAGGCAGGATCATTCAGAACAGAAGATGGATATGTAAGAAAGAAAGAAACCAGACACATATGTTAATTACAGCAGCTGGGCTTAGGTATGCTCACACACACATACGTACACATTTGTCCAGCTGTTGGTTTGAAGGGAATTCAAAGAGAAATAAAAACAGTACAGTAACTGATACTTACAGATAAAGAGCGTGACTCGGTTGTGTGTCAGACTCGCTATGAATTTTTGCCGTGGGATTATAAGATGCACGTCAGCCACCTGATCATCACCCACATCTGTGCTATACATCCTCACAGCACTGTCCAGTTGGTAATGTCCATGTTCTGCCGTGAATACCGTTCCTGATTTATGAGCAGTTAGGAAGAAGGTCAGCTGGATCGAATTGTCGCTAGAGTGCATTCCTTTCAATTCGGAGAAAACGTAACGCGTGCTCGAGTTTCTCCGTAGTCCTGTCTCAACACCTAGTGAGCTGCGTTTTTCCCCAGATATGTGAAAAACGGGCGGAATGGACATTAAAATAGGACGTTTCGAGACGTTCCTAGTTTGTGTTTAATTACCTCAGGCATACGTGGGGAGGGTGTAATCGTACGCTCCAGTCACGATCCGATTCAGTTCGATTCTCAGAATATTCTGGACAAAACCGGAACGGAGAAAATTTATGACTGAAAAGACTCCTTTTTTTTTTTTTTTTTTACCTCTGAATCATAAATATTGCAAAACAAATTTCATACGAATCGAGGTTTAATAATCAGTCCCTCCTGGATTTAATCGACGAGCGCGAAATCAAGCAAACTCCGCACTTTTCCGAAATTACCGCAGATTTTCCGCAGATTTGGGCCGAGACGCGTCATCACGACGCGCATTCAGCTAAAGCCCTCTTCGATTCACGTGCGTCGAACGTGAGTACAGCAAAAAGGTCTCATTTACCAATAAACATTGAAAGACAAGTTCATGCAGTTGCTAATTTGTCAATTCAAGTAGCTCTGCAAGTTGCATCGCTAATTTTGAACAAAAAAAAAAAAAAACGCAGCAAAATCGAGCGTTTTTGGCCGCAACAATCACAAAAAGCTCCACGAAATCCTGTACGGACTGAGCAGTGCGGTGGATCCTCCCTGTCACACCACCTCGTAGCTGCGTGCTAGCTAGCTATGAAAGTTAGTTAGTTAGTTAGTTAGTCGATCTAAGGAGTTCTTTCTCCTCCTGATGACAACGCCTGGGATCCTTTACTCCCCCGGATGCAAATCCTATGCGGACCGAATATCGTAAACAAAATGCACTACAGGTTCGCTATATCTTAAAATGAAATAAATAAAGGTGTAAATTCTCCTACAATTTTCATCGAATAAACAAAGTCTCTAACCTGGAAAACCACCGCAGTCAGGGTTCCGAGTTTATGACCTTTAGAATCGGAACAAAAAAGACATTTTATTGTAAATAAAATCACTAGAGTGCTTTTAGACATTTGAAATCGTTTATGTTATATTAGCACATATGGGTTGTTCTGTTATATTGACTGTCTGTCTGTCTGTCTGTCTTTCTGTCTGTTCCTTCAGGACGGGCGTACTCGAAAACCCTGCAGCAGGCCGCCATCACGGTCCTGGGCAAGCGCCATTGCGAGCGTCACTATGGCAACCGGCTGACCAGCCGCATGCTGTGCGCTGGCTCGGCCCTCAGTGGTCACCATGTGGACAGTTGCCGTGGCGACAGCGGTGGCCCATTGGTGTGCGAGAGAGGTGGCAGCTGGACCGTCTACGGTGTCACGTCCTGGGGTCACGCGTGCCGACTGCAAGACTCTCCGGGCGTGTACACCAAAGTGTCCGCCTTCATGCCCTGGATCACGAAGGTCACTAGCCAATAGGAGACGAGGTCCACGCAAAAAAAAGCACAAGAGGCGTCAATACTGGTTTAAGACGGTCAGTAAGGGTAATTATGAATTAGAACGAGAGGACGACTTTGTTACAGTCTGTAATCACGGAACGTCACGAGCCGTTGTATTGAAAACGATATGATAACTACGCTGGCTCACATTTTACCCATCTTTTTCTTTCTTTTTTTTTTTCCCTCCTATCGTTTAATTCTAGCACTTGAAAGTAAAGGGGTTTGGTTAAAGGGACCACTATGTACAGTACGTACACAGGGAACTATGAAATATGAAATATACATAAGACTAGTTAGTTCATGTACATACATGTTACACATTACAGCTGGCAGTCTGAAAGTACTTTCTATCTATTGTGGGATTTAATCGCCCGGCCGTTGCTAAGAAACGGACAGCGTCGCTGTAGTGCCGACTTCGTTAATTCCTCCCTGGAAAGATGACATCATTTGGAGCGTGATGAGCCAAGCACCGAGATCCGACGCATCTTAAGTGGGGAGAAATGTATTTCCACGAGTAAGGGCTCGCACAAGCTTATAAAGAAAATCCTCAGTGAGCGCAAACGTATTAAACGGATCGATACCTGACCAATCGGATTTGAGAATTACAATATAATGCCGTTGGAACTTTAGAGTCTAGCTAAAAAAAAAACAACCAAAGAATTGTAGCTATAATAACATAAGGAAATAAATAAATAATGCAACGTAATCCTGAACGTCTCGGCTATCAGCTTGACGCATTTAAGATGCACACAGCATTAAGACAGATTTAGCAGACCTGTGTCGTGTCCCATATTCATGGCCAGGTTCACAATCAAAACGTTACTTAACAAAAGAAAAAACAAACCAACGATTTTAGTAATACACTTTGAATTTTAATACAAATCCTTTTTGACGCAGTTTATATCCTGTGTTAAAAATTGAAAAGCAGAGACGTGATTGATCTGTTCTTAGTATTTAGTATTACTCTTATCCCATTCATATACCCCGTACAGACAAATTTCCCACCTGTCTTCCTTACGAAAAAGACATCTGTGTGTTAATATTTCCCTAAATATATCCTCTCTAATTGAAGCTATAAGGTAACATGCTAATTCTGACTTTGTATTTGTATTCTTGTTAAAAAAAAAGTACGTTTATTTTTATCCATGTCATGCTTATTTTGTTTTGTTTTTTTACAGTGCTTTACGATCTTTAACACTGAGTAAACCATTACCTCATTTTATTATTACATTACAGTTATATTTAAAAACACCACGCCTGAGCAAAGTGCGTGAAATTTCTAAACGACCCACGATGATCCAAAAAAAAAAAAAAAAAAAGAAGAAATAAAAACCTCACGTAAGATGTTTACATGACTTTTGGGTTTTCAACCTCTGCTTTGTGTATTGTACGTTATTTTTTTATTTTATTTTTTTTTTCAACCTAATGTTAATGTTAATGTTAATGTTTTCTATTCCATACATCGAGTTCGTTCTCTGTGCTGTTGCTTTATTAAGTTCACTGTAACAGTGTATTGGTGCATTGGTGCTGTTAAGAATGTTCTGGAAGCGTTACGTCGCAGTGGTGTAGCGAAATACAAAGTAACAATCCTTACAAACAAATGAGATCATATTTACAGAAAAACTCGTACTCTTGCCCGTATGGTCTAACTGTCTAACAATTTTGTAAGAATTTGCACGTAGCTATGAAAAGTTCAAAAACGATCAAGATGAGGTTAAAAGTCAGACTTATCGCAACTTCGTAGTTTTACTTAACTTCATTTCCTGAGCTTTTTTTGTTGTCATTTTTTTTTTTTTTTTACGATACAAAAGTCAATAAAGGCTAAAAGAATCTCAATGAATCATGTGTTGCTTTATGATATATTGTAAATTCTTTAAACTTCTATAGTTGGAGTTCCAGGCGAAGGTGTGAATCTTCCAAGGTTGAGTTAAACTGACTCTAACTTTGCTAGCTTAAAGTGGTGGTGCAGAAATATGACCTAAAACATCATCAGGTTTTCACACAAGTTCTAAACATAGATAAAGAGAACCCGATTAAACAAATGAGAAATTAATGTTATAGTCGGTCATTTATTTATTGAGGGAAATGATCCAATGTTAGATCTCTGTGAGCGGTGTAGAAAAGTATGTGAACGTTTGTTTTCAGTATCTGGTGTGACCGTCTTGTGCAGCAATAACTGTAACTAAACGTTTGCAGTATCTGTCGATCAGTCCTGCACATCGTCTTGGAGGAGATTTATCCCGTTCCTCAGTACAGAACAGATTCAACTCTGGGATGTTGCTGTGTTTCCTCACATGACCTGCTCGCTTCAGGTCCTTCCACAACATCTCTATTGGATTAAGGTCAGGACGTTGACTCGGCCGTTCCAGAACGTTCACTTTACTCTTCTTTAACCGTTCTTTAACATGAGAACGACTCGTGTGTTGAGGATCGTTGTCTTGCCGCATGACCCACTTTTGGATCATTTTCCTCAATAAATAAATGACCAAGTATAATATTATTGTCTCATTTATTTAATCGGGTTCTCTTTGTATACTGTTACGACTTGTGTGAAAATCTGATGATGTTTTAGGTAGATATTTAGATATTTATGTAGATATATTGAAAATTCTAAAGGGTTCACAAACTTTTTTTTTTTTTATCGCAAACGCGAGAGCATGTTTGCACTCGTACAAACATGCATTTCCATAACAATTTTATCATGGAGAACGGTCTACATAATCTGAGATTTAATAATAACCATTTAAAACTGAAGTTTTCCGTAAGGGCACGTTTATGGAAGGAGTCTCCAGTTTCCAGGTTTCAAACTGGGTCAATGGGTTCTCTGAGGAATGAGAAATTCACCAAATTCAGCATACACTGCCAGGCAAACCCAGCTGAACCTCACTCTAGGGCAGTGTGTGTGTGTGTGTGTGTGTGTGTGTGTGTGTGTGTGTGTGTGTGTGTGTGTGTGTGTAACAATTGTGACAGAATTGTGGCAAGTTGTCATTATAAAATGCTTGTGTGTGTGGGAGGGGCAGTGTGTAAAATAATTTTGACAATTGGGACAGCGTTATGGCAAGTTGTCTTTTCAAAATGCTTGTGTGTGTGTGTGTGTGTGTGTGTGTGTGTGTGTGTAACAATTGTGACAGAATTATGGCAAGTTGTAATAAAATGTTTGTGTGTGTGGGAGTGGGTGGGGGTGTGTAAAACAATTTTGACAATTCAGACAGAATTATGGCAAATCTTTGGAAAATGCTTGTGTGTGTGTGTGTGTGTGTGAGTGTGAGTGTACGTGAGTGTGTGCGTGCGTGCGTGCGTGTGTGTGTGTCTAATGTGACCTGTTTGTTAGCTCAGTCTGTCCTACAACTTCTTCCTGTTTCCACCACAAACACAGGACTCATTGTGTGTGTGTGTGTGTGTGTGTGTGTGTGTGTGTGTGTGTGTGTGTGTCTTTCAAAGACATTTTGATCATTTTTAAACCTGTTACTAAGGAGATTAAGGAACAATCAGGATCGGGATGTGTGAAATGACCCTTTAAGTTTAAAGGCAATAATGGTTGCTTCAAACAAACAAACAAACAAACAAACAAACAAACAAACAAAAAATAGAAGTAAACTTTACACTTTGTTAATAATATGTCCGTGTTAATTGTACTAGAATGAATTTACCGCCTGAGCGCAGCACTTGCTATATTTACTGTATATATTTTTAATAGAGAGCAGAATTTAGCAGCAGTTGTCTGACTTAGCCGTTGTATGAGGAACACAATTTGGCACATATTTCCGGAAAACCTGAAAGAACATGCTGGTCGAGTGTACACGTAAACATAGACTTCTGTACACACACAAAAAAAGAGAAAAGAACGAGAGAATGTCATAAGGACCCGAGCTACCGTAGCCTCATTAGCAGCTACCGTTCTCGCTAGTTGGCTTATTAGCATCTCTACACACTCACTCAGAGAACACTGCTGGCTAGCTAGACAACATAACCAGATTCATTTTACTCCCAGCTTTATTTTACGTCGTTACACATTTATCATATCTCGTATTTATAAACCAACTCGCTACTCGTAGAGCGTCGGCGTTTTCGCTCGTGTTCCTCGGCCACGGATACCGTAGGAACGTGACGCTCTAAGCTGTACGTCTTTTAGCATTTCTAAAATGGCTGCCATTCCTGTCAGAACACCAAGTAGATGTGAATTAGCATTCAGGGTAGCACAGGCTCTTTGTTTCGCCGAGGTTGTTCAAGGCGTCGGCACCCACTTGCGAAAGGGGACGAGTTTTCTCCGGGCTTTGAGAAAGAATGAAGAAGGGGAGGGGGGGGGGGGGAGAAGGAATACGGAGAGAGCGTGTGAGGAATGAACTGAGAAAGGAAAGAAACATGTTTTTGAGTCGAGCGTTCCAGATTTTCGGCCTTTTGGGTATTAAATTTCTCCTTCTACCTTTACAGGAATTTTTTTTTTTTTTTTTTTAGCTTTTTCCTCCGTGTGCGTTGTAACTCTGCTAACAGGGAGCTGTTAAAATAAAATAAATCGTCAGATTAAAAGTTGTAAATAATATATTTTATTTTATATTAAACTATCAACTGAGGGAAATTTCCTATCACATTTTGAGCGCTGATATAAAACAGTAGAGGTTCATCCCTTTATCCCTAATTTAACACTATGTTAACCGTGTAATATTCTATTATTATTATTATTATTATTATTATTATTATTATTATTATTATTATTATTATTAATGTACGTTTCCCATCTACTACTCAAACACCTCTGTTGTGAATGTGCTGAAAACCCTTGCTCAGCAACGTGACTGCAGCGACACCACATGGACAGACACATCCATTACAACTCATCTGTTCACGCCTAGCATGGCGTGCAAAAGTTTAGACACCCTCTTTTTTTTTCTTTTCTTTTTTTAATGACAAACCCAACAAGAGACATGTCCATTCTCCAATTTTCATAAGTAGTATGACGGTATATTCATAGTAAATCCATCAAAAGTATACACATATTAATGTGGACTTATATTCCACTTCCTGTTAAAGATCCATGAAGAAACGAAACGATAAAGAACCGTTTCTGTGATGTGTTATTTTAAGTATTACGCCGTTCTAAAGCAGCTTTAAATATACATTAAAAAAAATATACAAATTAAAGAAGCGCTAAACGGTTCCTAAAAATGTCACTTATGAGTGCTTTAAGTGAGAGATCCACTTTATAATCTGTTTATAGCTGTCTAAAAGCTGTCTATGTTACAAGGAGGGTTTAATCAGTAGAAGCATATTAGAGCGTACAACCAGGGTGGCGTCCCTGCTGGAAAAAATAACAAAACAATAGAAACCGTTACGGAATTTCTAATGGTTTCCACTAGAAATACCATTAAAACCGTTAACAAATGTAGTGTGTTTTCGGCCGTATTCTATTAGGATTTGAAGGTTTGTACTGGTTTCCACTAGACATAAACATGCCACCAATAGAACCCAACACCTTACACACACACAGAAAAAAAAAATCCAGAGAAAATGACGATGTTATTAAAACATATTTCCAGTGTTTAATACATATTTATAATATATTCTGTACAGATTTCCAGAGCAGTGCTGCTCAAATGAGGCAAAAAGAAAAATAAAGAGCAGGAAACTCTGGCCTGCACACACACACACACACACACACACACACACACACTACTCTCAGCATTGCATCACCAGTGAGCTCATCCATTCCGTGTTAATTCAGAATAAATCCGTTTATTTCCGTCGCTTCGTCCCGAGTCCGTTTACCTTCACTGATTAACGCTCGAACTCGGACACTCCGTGACCCAGCAGCTTAACCTCCAGACCCGCGTCCAGTGTAAATACGTCTTTCGATGCTAAAGAGTTCATGTTCGATCGAGAAAAGAGAATACGAGCAGCGGTCATGTCCGAGAAAAAGAAACGGGTCTCGTTCGATCTGCTTTACACGTTCGCGTGTGATGAAGAAGAGGATGACCAGAGCATGGAGCTGTAACAGAGACGTTCTCACAGCACACACACACACCATCACTGAGAACTCGGGTTATTTCAGCAGCTTCCCAAAACTCACTCATTGATTCTCATTAAATAAGAATACACAATTGTTGTTTATTATTATTATTATTATTTTTTAAAGAGACCAATTCATTGATATAATGTGAGAGAAAAATGAAACGTGGTAGAATTCCCTGCTTACACTATACGCTTTGGAACTGGAATGATGGAATAAAACCAGTTCTTGGTCTGACGTCTTTGACATCCAAGCCTCTCTCTCTCTCTCTCTCTCTCTCTCGCTCTCTCTCTCTCTCATACTGATGCTCCCGTTCCGAGTTTCTCATATTGCCGTCGCAGTATCACACCCCACAGTCCAGCACTTCAGGTGCAGCAGCAGCACGACTCACTGTCCAACTCTGGCCTCTTTTCCACCAGGCGCAGTGTCTCCAGGTTGTAGTCGCGACCCTCCCTTGACCTTTGACCCGAGGAGCGGCAGGGTCAGTGGAATAAATGCTACCTGACCTTTTGTAGTTCCTCGCGGAGCCACGCTGGGAGAGGCTGACCGAGTCTGTGGAGGAGCTTCGACAGCTCGATGTTATGATCCCGGTAGAAGCGAGAGAGGAAGAGACGAGACTGGATAGAGAGACAGAGAGAGAGAGAGAGAGAGAGAGAGAGAGAAATTAACGAGTCTCATTAATCAGCCATGTTCATGCAGTTATCCAATCAGGCAATCATCTGGCATCAGTGCAGCGCATGTAATCACGCAGATGCAGGTCAAGGGCTTCAGATCATGCATAATATAATGTACAATTTGAAAAAAAAAAAAAAAATTCTCTATATTTGCATAATTCCGTCTATATTCAAAATTCCGTCTGGCTTTGACCCATTATTCTGAATTTGAACATTTCATCCTTAATGTTACAAGCAACAGCTGCTAAACCCTGATGCTGTTTAACATCTTGTTGTGAACAGCATTATCATGTGCTTATGAAACTGCAGTGTGTGTGTGTTCGTGTGTGTGTGTGTGAGAGAGAGAGAGAGAGAGAGAGACTGCTTGCTGCTGATTGTCATGTGGAGATCTGCATCCGGTAACAAATGAGAGCGAGAGAACTGGAGGGACAGAGAAAAATGAGAGAGGGATGAGTGCGAAATGAAGAAAAATGGCAGAGACGAACAGACAGATGGGCCTTATATCACCGCTGCTGTGTCCTCACACGCACACACACACACACACACACACACACGGTATACTGTATACTCACAGGGGCACGAGAACATGCTGTAACTTTGGGCTGTGTAGGATTACGTGTGTTAGTTGCACGGTGCATATAAATATGTTTCACCAGGATCACTGAAATCGATTTTTTTTTTTTATTTTATGTAACATCGGGGTTTTATGTAACTCCTTTGTGTAATTTCCTGTGTGGATTCTCTGCATGCAAAACACCACACTGCTGGCTGTGGAACAACAACACACCTATATATATATATATATATATATATATATATATATATATATATATATATATATATATATATATATATATATATATCTCCTTTTTTTCTTAACCCGCTGTACTTATTAAAATGTACGCTCTACAAACAAGAATGATTCTGAAAGCTGGGTGATGTACAGATATACAGATGTACAGAAGCAATGCTTTTATTTCCTTTCTCTTTTCCATTTCTTCATTCCCATACTACGCATTTTCATCATCAGGTCACCAGGGGGCGCTGCAGCGACTCCTCCATCATATATCGGAACGGATGTTAAAGGTGCATTAGGTTAGAATGGAAGCCTGTTTTTGCCACAGAGAAACTTTTTGTTATTATTATTTTATTTTAAATAAAGGTAATCGCAACTTTATACATCAGAATTGCGATTTTACGTCTCACGATTCAGACTTTCTTTCCCCCGGAATCACGAGTCAACACGAGTTTTTTTTTTCCCTTCACAGTTTAGACGTTCACTTGATGCAGCACCTGAAATCTTTTTGATTGATTTTTATTTATATCTATTTATCTGTATATTTCTGAAATACTTTTATGTTAGCTTTTTTTTGTTGTTGTTGTTCTCAATTCCGATGGTTGCCATTGTTGCGATTTCACTCCTTTACTTCATGAAACAGAATACGGGGGACGGCGTACGGTCAGCGGATGATCCGGATTCAAACCAAACCACGAGGGTAGTCGATCCTCACCGGGGGTCCGAATGAACGACTTCATTTAAATAACCTACATATAATTGATCCTTTTCTTTCCGATTCGTCCATCGATTCAATCGATTATTATTATAACACTGCGCCGGGAAAAATGTTCTACTGCCAGGTCGAATATCCGTCCTTGTTTATAGTTCAATTATATATACATTATATCCTGCTTTTACGGGCAGCGAGCGCGACGGATCGGGCTCATTTCACACAGTTTCATATGAAAGCTCACTTGTGCGGTGTGATATAATGCGCTCGTGAAACCGTGAACGCACAGTCCTTACTTACTAAAGACTTTATGTCCACTTTTATATGGAAATAAAACCGGCAAATCGATTTTTTTATTTATTCATCGTATAACCGCATTTACCCTTTTACCCTAACATTTACCCTAACGTAACGTCATGTTCGAATCATATAAGGGGATTTATGATACACCGACAGTATCGTCAATATCATCGCTAAAATGCTAATGTAGTGAGACGTTTCGAAATGAGTCGCAGTGAAGAATCAGACTTCGTTATGAACAGAACTGGGAGCAAAGGCAGTATCGATGTATATACATGTAGACACCGGTGTGTTTTATTTTTTTTTAAAGTGAATTCGATAGGTTTTAAAGGATAGTCAATTTGCTAATAATACGAATACGCTGGGAAATATATAGAGCGTGATCGAAACAACGGTTTTAAGCCATGACCTCAGGAGAAAAGTCTTACACGGCTGAGAAAACCTCTTCGGAAGAGAACCGCTTCACGGTCCAGAGGACATGTTTGTGTTTATATAGCCATCCTGTCAGTCATTTTCTCGACACTCTGTCACACCTTCTCTCCACACCTTGCTAACACCCTGCTAACACCGCAGCTTAGCGCTCATAAGAGCTTCTGAAGAAGAAGGAAAAGGCAGCGGCTGCACTCGTGACCATTCTCATAAGTTATCACGAGGCCTGTTCGTGTACTGTGTTATATAGTGAGCTTGGAAGTGGTGTCATGACGATCCTAACGCTAACTCTAGTTGAACCATCGTAGTGGTTCACGGCGTTCAAGCTCCGCTTGCTTAACCGACGGAGACCTAATCTTGACACGTGATGCGAAATCTAACCTTTTTATTTGCTTTTCTGCCACGGAGAAAAAAAAAAACAATTAAAACGGTAACTGCGACTGTATATCTCACAATTCTGACGTTTTTGAGTTTGTTGAGTCTCGTAATTCTGTATTTTATTTTACAATTGTGAGTTTTATATATATATCTATATATATATATCGCACAAATTTGACTTTATTTCTCGCAATTCCGAGTTTACGTCTCACGATTCTGCCTTTTTTTTCCCCTCTGGCAATTTAGACACTTTGACATTTAGTGAGTTAGTAAGAACGCACCGACAAAGCGTCAAGTCATTCTCCATAAACATGCTTTATACAGTAAGACCAACGAGGCAGAGCGGCGATGCTGTGGAAACGCCGTGTGTTCCGGATATGAATTCGTACTGACGAACATTTCCGAGAAAATAAACGCTGGACGCGATGCATGAGCGATGCCATCGTGAGGTTTTCCTCTCACGGTATTTCCGAACGACGAACGAAAGAGTTGTACGCGTGCAGGTTTTCATCCCGTCACATCCCTCAACCACGTTATTTATTCATTTATTTATTTATTTAAAACCCAAACGAATCGGAGAAGGTCATCAGTCCGGCGCCGATTCGGACACGGCAAACAGACTCACGGGTGTAAAAACAATAAATAAATAAATAAAAATAAAATAAAAAGCGCTTCTTAGCTACGGTATTTTATTTTTCACCTCGGCATCCATAGGAGGATATTTGCGACCTTTGCTTTTGCCCAAACACTTGGTTCTGCCTCCATCCAGCAGCTGACACCAAAATCCCTTCTGAGGATCGAATCTGTGGAGACAGAAATAGAGAGAGAGAGAGAGAGAGAGAGAGAGACAGAGAGAGAGAGAGAGAGAGCGAGAAAGCGAGCGAGAGAGAGCGAGAGAGAGAGAGACAGAGAGAGAGAGCGAGAGCGAGAGAGCGAGCGAGAGAGAGCGAGAGAGAGACAGAGAGAGAGAGCGAGAGAGAGAGAGCGAGAGAGAGAGCGAGAGAGAGAGAGCGAGAGAGAGAGCGAGAGAGAGAGAGCGAGAGAGAGAGAGACAGAGAGAGAGAGCGAGAGAGAGAGAGCGAGAGAGAGAGAGATGAGGGATGAGAACTCAATCACATCATCTTATTTCGAGAAGTACATCCACTTCATATAGATAACCTGAACACACACACACACACTCGTGCACGCACACACACACACACATGCGCGCACGCACGCACACACGCACACATGCACACACACACACACACACACACACACACACACACACACACACACACTGAGGCTGACAGATGTCAGGTGTAACCTTGTCTGGGTGTCAGAGGCGACACGGATGGGTTTGATAAACACTGCGTGGGGGGTGCGGGGGTGTGATGGGACGCGTGGGCCGGGGTGTTAATTAGTCTGCTGCCTGAGATGTAAACAGAGATTACATGTGAACGCTTGAACTAAAGTACAGTACAAACACCCCAGAGCGCGATCGATCCTGCCAACACACATTTCCCTCACACACGTACACACACTGACGTTTTTTTCCCCCTCCGTTCTTTCTCCTTTCCTTAAATGCCCTACAGGCTCTAAATGCGAGATCCGCACACTGAGGTTCTCCTTCGCACACACCCAAACCGTTCAGTCCTCTCAGTTCCAGTAGCTGCTCCAACAAATTTGAATGCAATTAACTTTAAAAGCAGTTACATGGTTGTTCACAATTACGACATTTATTCATTCAGAAGTCCTTTAGTTAATCAGCGTATACTGGCTGCATTACCGACAAACAAACAAACAAACAAACAAACAAACGCTCAAAGATAAAGGGTGCGTCTCGATCGGCTCCCTGGTTCAGTAGTCAGGGCACTGCTCAGGGAGGCGCCATTTTAAGAGAATCCTTCCAGTGCACTGCTCCCTAAAAAAAAATAGAAAAAATCCCACAATGCACCCTCACAAACCAGGGAGCAGCGGTGCTCAGTATGATTTCCCTTAGTGGAAATGACGTCATATTTTCTGAAGACTCTCAGCTTCGAGAGTTCGTCTTGTGATCGTAGCTGTAGCTCTGAAACGAGTACTTACGTCGGCGATATTTTTTTACTTCATTTGACGTCCTGCATGCGGTTTGTTTGACTCTGAAGTGTTTAATGATTGAACCCCGATATCCCGCCCCAGGAATATCGGAAAGATATCGGTCCTGCCTGCTGTTCATACTGTAAATACCAGCGATGACGTTTTACAACGCGAGTACGTACGTGTCCCCACCCCCTACCCCACCCCAAGTGTGTATGCATGTACTATTGGTTTCATTAGTACTACTCGTCACGCGACTTGAACATTGGCCAAAAGAAAGAAACAAAAAGAAGAAGAAAAAGAAATTAAAAAAGCATAGTTACAGATTTCTCTTGCCAAAAATTCTGGTACGAGTCTGTGTGTGTGTGTGTGTGTGTGTGTGTGTGTGTGCGCTGTCTCTTAGCTAAACTATCAGTGTGTGTAAGAGTGAGTTGTAAATTCTGAATCGTTTTTTTTTTTTTTTTTTTGGCAAGATGTTTATTGTCCTATAAATGTGTTTTCCTGTATTGGCTCTAGAAGCCTGGAGAGCCACTAGAGAACAGAGCTGCCAAACGCCTCTTAATTAAACAGTATGAAAAGAGAGACAAAGAAAGAGAGAAAGAGCGAGAGAGTGGGGGGAGGGCGTTGTATTTAATTACAGGCTCCTGATGAAAGCTAAATTCTCTGTTCGGGTCCAACTCTAATGGCTCATAGCCGTGTTCCTCGGATCGGCATTGATCTCGTTCGCTGTTATCAGGTGAGAGGTCTGAGTAATCGAACTGACAGAGGAACCGATGCGACTACAAACCAGTGTTAGTGACAAATCTATGATTATGTCACCCATAAAACATTGAATAGCTCATTATTGTGCACGCGTGCGTGTGTGTGTGTGTGTGTGTGCTGTTTAAACTCACGTGAGTGCCTGTGAGTAGTTAAAGTACGGAGAGACGCCCAGAAACTTCTGCACCTCGTCCATCACGGTTGCTGGATCATTCCTCAGCTGCTGCCCGTCTATTATCATCAGCTACACACACACACACACACACACACACAAATTAACTACAGGCTCTAAGCAAATTTATGTTCACATGTGTCTGTGTTTCATAGAAGTGTCTCCAGTAGACTTCCATTTATTTTTCATTTATTCATCCTCAGGGAGCGGTATATCCTGGTCAGGGTCACCGTGGTTCCGTGGTCTATCCCAGGTGTGAGAGGTGGGAGGAAACCCAAGAACCCCGAGGAAACCCACACGGACACAGAAAGAACATTTTTCTTGATTAAAAAAAAACAAAACAAAACAAAAAAACGGATTGTTGTGTACACACTGGGAAAACAACTAAAACTAATGAAGGGGTGGAGCCACCAGAGGGAGCTGTGGTTTATATTTTGTACACCATTTCAAACAGGAATATAGCCGTACCTAAGAATCTAACGCCGCAGAGGAAATTGGCTAGTTATCTTAAGCTGATAGTCTTTCGAGTGAGTTACTTGGAAACTAACTTTTAGTCAGTGACTCTTGCAGTGAAATAAAACTTCGGCATTCGTATTTACGCGCGAAATGTCTCGCCGCAGCACTTACACTGAGAACAGTTCCAGGACATGCAACACACTTGGGAATTTTCATTCGGAATGCATTTTTTTCGCAACACGTTGACATTTCACAGTGTGAAAAGTGGCCGCGTAAACGGACGACGTCCTCGGCAAGCCAGGTTTGCATACACAGTCCCGTCTGAAACTATCGTAATGGCATGGCCAGGTCATTGTATTTGTGCTGTACACCAAAGACATTTGGGTTTGAGATCAAAAGATGGATATGAGACGACCCAATTTTTAGGTGAGCAAAAGTATAGAAACAGATAAGTCTTGAAGTAAATTAACGCCAATAACACGTATTATATGGTTGCGTATCCCTTGCTTGCAATATCTGCATCAAGTGTGTGACTCACTGACATCACCAAATTGTTGCTTTCTTCTTCTGTGATGCTTTTCCAGGCTTTTACCGCAGCCTCTTTCAGTTGTTGTTTGTTTCAGTCTCATCTCCCATAGACATCTCTCTGATCTTCATGTTGGTTTATCCTTTTTAACAACAAACACAGTCTACACAGGTGAAACTGAAGGCTAAAACGAAGAGATGTTCCGAGCTAGTTACTGTTTAAACAACCAATTCAATCAGGACACACCTGGGTAACAAGAAACACCTGTCAGTCACATGTTCCAATATTTTTGCTCACCTACAAATTGGGGGTTCTGATACAAAATGTGCTGTGTTCTATGTTGTTTAACACATCTACATATAAATACCAGGATTTATATGTAGAATGAATTGGCCTTGCCGTTGAGGTAGTTTCGGAGGGGACTGTATTTCCACATGTGTGTGTGTGTGTAACGTTGTGTATGTGCGTGTATATGTGTGTGTACCTGGACAGGTGGGTAGTAGGTGAGCCATCTCTCCAGGTGTGTGGCGTAGAGACCGGGGACGAGGCAGCGGTTCTGCAGGGATCGTAAATCCGATGGAGCGTGCTGATTAGCTGAAATCACCTCGTAGAAGCTGTAACGGAGCGCCGCACGGTCCTCATGGGCCCTCTGGTGCTGCCATGGCAACAAAGATTGAGGGAAAGGAAAAATGGAAGCGAGTGTGTTATGAGCGTAACAGAAAAACTTATATACAACAAAACCACAAAGTTTGCTATAAGGCCTAGCATCCATTTTGGGTAACTGGCTTTGGTGCCTACACACACACACACACTTATTAAGAGGGGAAATGGGATCGAAAGCTCTTTTTCTTTTCCATGTTCTAGCTGCTGGTAATCATCGCATGCTAGGACCTCCTGAGGCATGATGCTGATGAGATTTTTTCTCTCCCTCCCTAACTCAAGCATTCTATCTCTCCCATCCTCTCTTAAAATCCCCCTCGTTCCCACTGTCTCTCTCTCTTCGCACTCCCCCTCACGCGTACGCCTGGAGGAGAACCGAACTCGCATTCAGACCAACTAATAAAGATTGTTGATTGTCCACTGACATTATCGTCAACTTTCATCCAGCTGGATTTATGCGAATGTGCGTATGAGAAAAACTGGGATGGAAAAGGCCAGGATTTGGGGGAAAAAACACTAAAAGACTTTCACACTTGGCTGAGGTGGAAAACTTGGCCAATCAACAACCAGAAGAGGTGAAATAGGGCGTTGGACACACACACAGGATTACTTCATAAATGTTTGTAATTTTTTACTGCTAACACTAGCTAGCTCGAAAAAAAAAAAAAACCCAGCAAAAACCAAAACAACTAACCTGACAGGATTACTTCATAAATGTGGTCATTTTTTACTGCTAACACTAGCTAGCTCAAAAAATTCAGCTAACCTGACAGGATTACTTCATAAATGTGGTCATTTTTTACTGCTAACACTAGCTAGTTCAAAAAATTCAGCTAACCTGACAGGATTACTTCAAAAATGTGGTAATTTTTTACTGCTAACACTAGCTAGCTCAAAAAATTCAGCTAACCTGACAGGATTACTTCATAAATGTGGTAATTTTTTACTGCTAACACTAGCTAGCTCAAAAAATTCAGCTAACCTGACAGGATTACTTCATAAATGTGGTAATTTTTTACTGCTAACACTAGCTAGCTCAAAAAATTCAGCTAACTTGACAGGATTACTTCGTAAATGTTTGTAATTTTAAAATTTTTTTTTTTTTTTTTTTTTTTTTTTTTTTTTTTTTTTACTGTAAACACTAGCTAGCTCGAAAACACCCCAGCTAACCTAACAGGATTCATTTATAAATGTTGGGAATTTTTTATTGCTAACACTAGCTAGCTCAAAAAAAAAAAAAAAAAAAAACCTTGGCTAACTTCACAGGATTACTTCATAAATGTTTGTAATTATTATTAATTTATATTATTATTTTTTTACTGCAAACACTAGCTAGCTCAAAAACAAACAAACAAACAAACAAACAAAAACCAACCCAGCTAACCTGACAGGATTGCTTTAAAAAATGTTTGTCTTTTTTTTTTTTACTGCCAACACTAGCTAGCTTGAAAACAACAGCTAACCTGACAGGATTTTAAGTCATTCATAAATGTTCATAAATCACAATCCTAAATAATCCTAATGCTACCCAGCTAGCTAATATGATCTAACCTGGCAGGATTTCTGTGAATTTAAAAAAAAAAAAAAAAAAAGTCACATTCTTAGGTTTGTAATCTTCACTGCTAACACGACCCATTTAGCTAATAGCTAGATGTTATAACATTCTGACAGGATTCGGAAATCTTTACTGCTAACACCAGCTAGCTAAGACACAAACTAACCTGATGGGATTTTCTGACCAGGACTTTGAAGTCATTGTAATGCCAGCTGGCTAACATGGAACGGAAAAAAAATCTGAGTACAACATTTTAAGTCATAGGTGCCTACTCAGAACCATTTGAAGGATGTGTGTTTAAGTTCATACATGTCATAAAAGCCTAAAAGACACACCCTACTATTTAATATAATAGTTTATAGTAGCAACAGCCAGTGGCTAGTCATCACAGCAACTAGCTAGCTAGATTTTCTTGCAAATGTTAGCTTAGCTAGCTAGCTAACACAAATTGCTAGTTATTATGTACCACAGACTTTGGTACTTTGGCAGACACACTGTTTAATACAAGAGAAGAAATTCACTTTTCTGTTGGAATATACATTTAGTTTGGAATTTTAGCATTATCAGGATGGAAATGTGAAAGAAAACACACACACACACACACCTCATCCTGCTGAATGAGCTCAATAAGTGAGTTTAAAAGGCAGAGAGTGTGCTGATGGTAATCTAATGTGGCATTGACTTTCGCTCCTCGCTGCATTGATCCCCCCTTTAACTAGCTTCTCTTTAACCTACTGCAGCACCGAACCCTCACACACACACACACTCACACACTCACACTCTAAGCCCTCTGCTTGCACGCTACACACTCTGACAGATAAAGTGCGTGGAGATTTCACATTAGTTAATCTTATTTCTGAAGTTGCTGTGGTGAAAGGGTACCTGGTACCAGCTGTAGGCTCGGTCAGACGGGTTGATGAGCAGGGTGAGGATTTTGGCTTTGGGCAGCAGGGCGGCGGCTCGTTTGGGCGTCTCCTCCGAAGGGAAGTAACTAGCGCTTTTCTCAAATAGGAAGTCCGTACTGACGTTTGAAGGAACCGGAAAGAACTCCATGTACCTTCGAGAAGAACGCATTAACAATAAACTCACAGTTGCCTTCATGTCCTGTCACTGATATTCATTCTCTGTACCGGAACAGCAAATTAAAGTAGCCGTTCATGATTTTTTTTTTTTTTTTTAGTGCCCTCTGGTGCCTGTGAGGTGAACTGCAATTGTAACGACATTAACAAGCCTCCTACTTTACCCACAACAGACACTTTCGAAACCGTGTATGTTTCACGAGTCGCATTTTCAGGAAAAGCGGCAGGGCGAAATATCTCGGAGATCATTTCAGGGCCAGAAATTTTTTAACAGAAGCCTGAAATGAAAAACTAGCTAGCTTGGAAATACTTTGAATGACAGTCCACTCTCAATTGAAATGATTATTACAGGTCCATAAACACATTAAAATTTTTTTACAAACTGCACCTTTAATTATATTTTTAAAAAATTCATTCATTTTTGTAATCTGGCGCTTTGCTCATACGAATGTACACAGAGGGTTTTTCTGTTTGTTTGTTGTTGTTGTTGTTTTTTTTTTTTTACCAGTCGATGCCTTTATGGTAGTTGTTGGTGTTGAAGAACTGCACCTCCTCGAAGGTCTTGGAGCTGGGGAAACTGCTGGAGATGGACGGATGCATTAGGAAGAAGAGATAGAGCGCCGTGGTGCCTGCGAACGAGAGGAACGAGACGCGTAACAAGGACAGATGAGGCCCCGTGCGGATAATGATAGTGTAATATGTTTAAGTGCGCTACGTGGAGTCGACAGATAAAGCCAGAAGACGGAGAGAGAAGGAAACGGAGAATGGGTTGAAATCAATACTCTATTTGCAGCATGGATTTTTCAGCTGTGGGTGTAAATGTGCGTGTCTGAATGTGCTGGGAAAGTCAGTATGGACGCGTATGTATGTATGTGCCTGTGAAAGAGACAGGATATGAATATGTGTGTGTGTGTGTGTGTGTGTGTGTGTGTGTGTGTGTGTGTGGGAGCGAGCGAGCGTGGTATCTGTGAGTTTCTGTTTGTGCGTGTCAGAACGAGAGTGGGTGAGCGAGTGTTTCATAAGTTTGTGCTCGCACGGAAGTGGAGAGAGCTCAAAGCACAAACTGTCTAACTACATCGGTGTCCTGACACCAATCAAACTCCTTTAGCTAGACAACACAAGCCAACACAACACCGCGAACGAGCGAACTTGTTGTCTTTTGCTCCCTTTCTATCTTTCCGCCCCTTCTCTGATTCTCAATCTCTCCCCCAAGTGAGTCTGGGTTGTTCTCCTTCACTGCGTCTAATGTCTCTGGCTGCACTTTCATCTGTGCTCTACAAGGTGAGATGTGACAGGAGGGATCAAGGTGAACAACAGCTCACACATTCTCACACACACACACACACACACACACACACACACACACAGCCTTGAAGCCTAGAAAAAAAAAAAAAGAAAGAAAAGAAAGACGCTTCAAATGTTACAGTCGTGAACTGTGAGGATTGCGTGTGCAACCGAGTAGATCATAATGCGTGTGGACAATAAATATATATTACCGCGCTTTAACGTGGCGTCGCTTTTAAGAAACGAAAAGACGTCAGCCTTTAAGCGCCCTACGCAAATAGACGGTAATGAAAAGAATGCAGCATGAGCATTAGGAAATCCTAGCGAGGACAAAAAAAAACAAAAAAAACCCATTCAGATAGATGGTTGAGTCCCACTGTTAAATTAGGCTAGTTAGTCTGTAATAGGGTTTAATCTTTTCTACACAACATCCAGTATAGGAAAAATACATTTAAATCCCCCTGATAAGAACTCAGCCACTTTAAAAATAAGAAAGAAAAGAAAACCTGCACCACTGTACAGTAGGAATGTAAACGTGACAGTAGTGCAGATCCATCATTACGGATCTAATTATGTCCATTTCTTTCCCCTCCATTGACAGCAAATCCATGACTAAATCCGACTGTCCTCCCTCTGACATTGCAGATATCATTTCTGTTTTTCAGCCACAGCGCTGTTCTTGTAAGGCTTGAATCCGATTGATCAGAACGGGTCGATTAATTCATTGTCTATAACAGCAAGACAAACAACAGGACGTTATAATGCGTCCGGAACTTACACTGACAAGACACTCCATATAAACCAATTAAAAAAAAAAAACAAAAAAAATAACCGTGTGTAATTGTTGATATGCGCTCTATTGGTGTGCTCTGTTTAGCCTTTTTTTGGAAGGAGTCTCCAGTGTCAGCGCTTTCGCCTCACATCTCCAGGGTCGGGGGTTCGATTCCCACCGTGGCCCTGCGTGTGCGGAGTTTGCATGTTCTCCCCGATGTTTTTCATCCGTTTACCGATTATCCAACACAGGGTTATCCAACACGAAGAGCCTGGAGCCTATCCCAGGGGACTCGGGGCACAAGGCGGGGGACACCCTGGATGTCACATACACATTCACACACTACGGACAATCTGGAAATGCCGCTCAGCCTGTACAATGCATGTCTCTGGAGTGGGGGAGGAAACCGGAGGACCCGGAGGAAACCCCCGAAGCACAAGGAGAACACAACACGTAAGGTGGAGGCGGGATTCAAACCCCCAACCAAGGAGGTGCGAGGCAAACGTGTTAACCACTAAGCCACCATGATATCCAGAAATGATTATGGCTTCCCTGAAGAAAGCCCCCTGTGGAATTTTACCTTCCTACAGCATACAGAATCCAGGACTAGAACATTTCAATGCCATAATTACCAGTTTTCTGAGGTCCAACCACCATAAACTTGGGGAGCCTGTCGCAGGTCTTCTCTTTAGACCAGATATCCTTGTGTCTCTTGTCGTCACATGGGTTCTGCACAAACACACACACATTATCAATCAATACAACCAATACACACCATATGTCTATTAGAGATATCAGGTAAGTCTAAACGTGCCATCAGACATAACCACCCTTAAATAAATAAATAAATAAACCCTTAATACACGTATGTAGTTTTATATTTAGGAGATTGTATACCAACCCCAATGGTACTGAAACAAAATGACTCTAACCTTAAATCTCAACCTATTTTTTAAAAGAATCACTGCAACAATGAAACTAAATAGGCCTCATATTTTGGTTGTATCTGACCATATTTCTGAGGACTACTCGAACAATTTATTGCACACACACACACACACACACACACACACACACACACACATCCATGCAAACACATCTCTCTCACATGTTCACAGACCTGCCAGAGTGGGTTTCTCTGCTCAGGGAATAGGGTAAAGTAGTGGTGTGCGAGCTGCAGAGGCGGGAGTGTGTGCAGTCTCAGATTGGTCCAGCACTTCAGGAAGTTGGCCAGGTTCACGAAAGTGTACAGACCCAATCGATCGTTCCCATAGTTAGACAGATGAGTCATGAAGATACTGATCTGCAGAACAGGAGGCAGAGTGTGAGCACATATTTGCCATTCTTATACAGAGTCTACTTGGTATATTTCGCAAAAATAGGTCAATAGACAGTATACTCGAGGTATTGTAACCAATTGTATGTAGATTTCTATGGTGTTTGGTTGTGTGGGTATTTAAATGTGAGTATGTAGTGTGGAAATAGTGGGGGTGATGGGTGTGTGTGAGGGGGTGGGGGATGGGGAGTCATAAAACAATAAAATGATTTTGCCTGTAGATGGCAGTAATACAGTGTCTTGTGGTAGGAATTCCATACCTGCATTAGGAAGGAGAAAGGGATCATCTGGAATGAGGATGGTGCTGGCGAATTTGGAGTTGGCATATAATACAGATGTGGTAGGAATATGACAAATTTGAAATAAGGAGCAGCTTCACGGTACAGACAAAGCCATGGATTTGAAAAAGTACAGAAAGCTTGCATTCGCGGAGGGACAGGCTACCCTACACGTGGGGAGTGATGGAGGTAAAATGGTGTAGAGACCAGGTACATTTGGATTAGAGAACATTTAAAGTTGACATAGTTGCAGACAGCATGCATTTTGGGAGGAGAGAGTGTACATCTGGGGTAGGAATAGACAAGATTTGTGTGGAATCGAGTCTGGAATACATTTGGAAGGCAAGGTTACATTTGGTGAAGGAAGGGTTTAAGTTCAAGGGTTTAAGGATTGGATTGGTGAGAGTATATTTGAGGAGGGATAGACTACGTTTGGTGAGGTTTAGACTAGTTTTGGGGAGGGTTTGACCATATTTGAGGAGAATTATGCTATGTTTGGCAAATGTTAGCCTACATTGGGGGAGATTTGGACAATATTTGGAATAGTTTGGCTACATTTGCCAAGGGTTATACTACATTTGAAAAGGTATAGACTAGATTTAGGTAGGTTTAGGCAGCAATTGGAAAGGGTTAGGCTACATTTGAGAAGGGTTACACTACATTTGAGGAGGCTTAGGCTACATTTGAGGAGGGTTAGGCTACATTTGACAAGGGTTAGGCTACATTTGACAAGGGTTAGGCTATATTTGAGAAGGGTTACACTACAATTGAGGAGGGTTAGGCTACATTTGACAAGGGTTAGGCTATATTTTAGAAGGGTTACAGTACATTTGAGGAGGGTTAGGCTACATTTGACAAGGGCTAGGCTACATTTGACAAGGGTTAGGCTACATTTGACAAGGTTAAGGCTATATTTGACAAGGGTTAGGCTATATTTGAGAAGAGTCACACTACATTTGAGGAGGGTTAGGCTACATTTGACAAGGGTTAGGCTATATTTTAGAAGGGTTACAGTACATTTGAGGAGGGTTAGGCTACATTTGAAAAGGGTTAGGCTACATTTGAAAAGGGTTAGGCTATATTTGACAAGGGTTAGGCTATATTTGACAAGGGTTGGGCTATATTTGACAAGGGTTAGGCTATATTTTAGAAGGGTTACATTACATTTGAAAAGGGTTAGGCTATATTTGACAAGGGTTAGGCTACATTTGACAAGGGTTAGGCTATATTTGAGGAGTATTAGACTACATTTGAGGAGGGTTAAGCTACATTTAACAAGAGTTAGGCTACATTTGACAAGGGTTAGGCTACATTTGAAAAGGGTTAGACTACATTTGTGGAGTATTAAACTACGATTGAGGAGTATTAGACTACATCTGAGGAGTATTAGACTACAATTGATGAGAGTTAGGCTACATTTTCGACTATCTTGAGCATCATCGACCCTAGGTCACTGTTGCCACCTTGTGGAACAACTAAATAGTACAAAAGAATTAAATGCGCATGTGCGACCTGTTAGAAAAATCTGTACTCTGCTGATGATGAAATTTTCATCAGGCATACTATACACTGTTCCTAACGTACGCGTTAAAAAGTGAAGTATACTTTGGGCTTAAGACAACATTATGGTTGGGGAGTGTCCAAGGGTTAGGTTACATTTGGTGAGGGTAAGCTAGAATTGAGGAAGGGTTCTTCAGTTGTCTATCTGGGGAAACCTATAAAGGTTCTGTGTAGAAAACTAAATGTTTCCCTATCCGAAAGGCTTCCAAACAGAACCATTTTAGGATGCTACGAACCCTTAATTATCCAATGAACCCGTGACGTGCCCTCAACCAAGAAATAGCTGTCTTTAAATGTGAAATTGCTCACAGGTTCTAGTTATTAAGAGGAAAACGATTACTATAATGAATAGTTGATACAGGCACTCTGTATAGGCATATCATTGGATATTTGTGTTCTTAGCTTCTAGAAATTTCCACTTCTATTCTATTTGATCACATCTTAGCAAATTTTACGAGGGAAAACCCCACCACTGATGACCATTCAGAGTGACAAATCTCTGTGTATGCTGTATATGGCAACATAGCACAAACAATTACTAACAAGGAGCTTGCCAGTGGATGTTAGCAAAAAGATGTGCACTCCATCAGTGAAGTGAAGGCCTGGGTCAAGTGGGCGAGCAGGTGCCTAAAAAAAACTCCAAGCGTCTCCTGTGGGTGGGAATATTTTGGTCCCAGGAAACCTGACGTTCATTAAAAGCAGGCACTGTGTAAGAGTACTGGTGCTAAGCTCATGATGCAATGTCTCAAACATCACACACTTCTACGAACATATGAAGAGACATGTCTACGATGAGCGCATGGCTAAAAGGTTCTCACCTCATCTCATCTGGGGAGAGATACAGACTGGGACTGTGAACATTTGGTGTTGAGATAAGGGAGAGATAGTGTACGTTTATTAAAGAGGATATTAGCGGTTGAAATAGTAGAGATCCCATTTGAGGAGAGATAGACGAGATCGGGATTGACTCAGGGCAGTGCTACAAGACACATTTGGAGAATTTGGCTGGTTATAGTTTGGATTTAGGATGCCATGAACGTTCACGCCATGCTAACATGCCTGTTAGCTCACAAGCCACAAACGCAGACCTCCGTATTAAAATCTTCTCTAAAGCGATTAGTGAATTGAAGCTAGCAGCAGGACTTTCCGGTGGCCACAGCATCGACTCTATTTAACGGCTTTTGATAACGGTCACATGTTCTGTAGGGGTATTTTCAAGGATTCGTTCCTTTTATGCTCAGCGAGGATGTGGTCATTTGCTCAGATTGTCTTAGTGCCAAGTTATGGGCAGCGGCAAGCCCCTCAAGAGAACGTTCAATCACTCGGCAACCCTCATCTTAGAACAGTGTGGTATGATGTAAAACCGAAAAGGAAGTGCTCCCTCAGCGCCTGACTTCGCTATAATTTCAATGCGGACCGCAGGGGGACGTTCACTCGCTCTCAGGGCTTTTATGATCACGATCGATACCGTTACCAAGGGGGCTGCTATCCTAGAGTCTGCACTGACATTAACAAAGTCTGGTCAATAATGTTACAGGATGTTAAACTTTGCTTTCAGAATGCATTAGAGGAGAGGAGAGGAGAGGAGAGGAGAGAAGAAGAGAGGAGAAGAGAAGACAAGAGAAGGCTCTCTATGCTTGGCTGCTTTAGTAGGTTGTGAATGTAGAGAGGGCAAAAGGGAATAAGTGGCCTAGTTTAATTTGCAGCCACCAGCCAGTACAAGAACCCGCTTTTCTTACTGCAAAAGTAAAAACACAACAACGCTCTTTACAAAACAACACACACACACACACACACACACAGCAGTAAATTTTTATGCATGTTCAGCTTGCGCAAATCACTCACACTTGACCTCTTCTATTGTACTGTGTGTGTATGTTGTCATGTATGTAGTCAGCGGTTTAGACAAAATAAAAAAAGTCCCCTCCTAAGCCACGCCCCCAAACCACACCTGTCTACATTAACACGCGGCGTGATTGACAGGTACTGTAAGTAGTTCTGATCCGTTGTTTTCCTGGGATCCTCCACGGAGACTTGTGAGGGAGAGAAAATGTGAGGAGAGCTTCGCCAAACGTTACACAACATACGCTTCATTTTTCAGTTCTACTTCCTTTTCAAATCTGATTGGTCAGAAGGTGTTACGACGCCACAAGGTGATATTAACGCACTCGTGCGTTCGAGCACGTTATCGTTTCTATAGTAACTTGTACTTTGGACGCACATGATGCAAAATAAATAAAGTCACATGATAAACTGATAAAAACGTTGTTATTTGATATATGATTGTTTTCTGTATAAGATGTTTATATATAACATTTAAGGAAGGAGTCTCCAGTGTCAGCGCTGTGTTTGTACGTTTTCCACCATGCGAGAGTCTTCAGGATGGAATAATTTTTTTTTATTTCTTTACGGTTTGCGGTTTCACGGTAACATCACGCGCTTTGCTTTGTAAACAGATAATATTATTTGCTTATTTTTGGAAGGAGTCTCCAGTGTCAGGACTTTTTTCGGACGATCAGAGGTACGTTTTTCTTTGGTTTAAATGCCAACTTATTAACGTTAAGAAAGAGAAATGGAGAGTGAGGCTGGTGAGGGAAAGAACGACGGACTGTTCACGGCTGTATATCGCGAGCAGCGACAGCAACGTAACTATAAACGGTCAAAAATCAAACGCCGCTCATTATTATGAAATGAAACGCCCGGATAGTCGTACGTGTTTGCCGTACTCTCAGTTATTACGGTCCTCTACTGCGTTCTGTTACCGCGAAACAAACCTTTCTCGAATTACACAGGTTTCAAAGAGTTACCATGGAGGCTGGCAAAACAATGGTGGATTGATTGACTGATTTGTTGCTAGGCAACCACGAGCCGGGCCGATACGATGAGGTATGTTTAGTAGATAGATAAGAAACTCGCACGTTATATGCAATAAGTAAAGAAGTCGAGTTCATCTTAGACATGCCCACACGCATTTTCACACACACGCACACACACACACACACACACCAGTGTTATTAAAAAGATGTCAGCTAGAACAAAGTATCAGCTGTAAACTGCCAAATGTAGCCATAAACTCTAAGACAGCATTTTCTTGACCAATAAGATTTTTTTATCTCCACTATAAAGAGTTTGATCGAGATATGATTTATACAGTGCTTCCAGCAATCGATATCAAGCACACACACACGCGTACACACACACGCGTACACACATGCACACAAAACACAGAGCCTGAAGTAGTATGATTTTGGATAGTGGTAACAAATGAGCTTATCTGAACAAGAGGGGGAAAAAAAGAAAATGAGTCAAACAGAGAGAGAGAGAGAGAGAGAGAGAGAGAGAGAGGGGAAGGGGGGAGGGGTGGGGGTGAGAGAGTCTTAGGTCCAAATGCATCTATCCTGTCTGGCTCAAATACACAAGAGAGCGCCAGTACAAGGCGCTGTTTTTACAGCTAAATTTGGACCAGCTATTACACACACACACACACACACACACACATCTAAGGGCCAAACAGATGTTCCTTCTGGAGCAGGTTCAGGGCCTGGCGGAATTTTAAATCACTCACCTGGCATGAAAATTTAACCAGTGTGTACACACACACACACACACACACAGTGGAAGAGTAAGAGAGACACATCAGAGACCCTCCATTAGTGCGGATTCGACTGTTCACCCATTACGTGAGAGTTTGGTTTACGCAAACTAAATAACACACACACACACACACACACACACATACACCTGTGCATTACATTAATTCCCTAGCTGCAGAGGTTGCGTAAGCATCCCTGAGCTATGCAACAAACTCTTCTCCAGCTAGCACACACACACACACACACACACACACACACACTCACACGCACACCCTAAAAACATCAGCGTTCAATTAGCTTCCACAGAGATTCAATTAAACTCAGTAGGAGTTCATTCAGCGCTGGTGCGTTATCGAGCGTCACACTCTGATACACACACTCGAATACAATGAGCGATGCGCACCGACTCGTCGTCTCTTTTGGCCTTTGAGTGCTTTTTTTTTTCTTCTTCTTTCCTTTCCACCAACCCCAACCCCCCCCCCTCCCCCCGTGCGTGCACGAAAAAAGTCTCAGATTAAAAACACTCAAAAGTTCAAATCTCTTCACTCGAGAACCTTCTCGATCGTCAGCGAGGCGGCGCAGTTCATTAACAAGCGCGCTAAATAAACGCAGGCTTCGAAAAGCATTTTTCATCCGGCACTCGGTGTCCTCTCTTCCTCTTCACTCCTCCTCATGTATCATTCTTGCGCTCCCATTTGGCTAAGCAGGCTTAATAAGACTCAACACACACACACACACACACACACAAACATTTCATTTAGCATCAGAGTCCAGGTGGAAATTTTGTCCTCCAGCATTATATTCCTCTTCTCTAGAAACTCAAACCAGATTAATGCGGTTTCTCAATCTGCCCCCTTATCCTCATCCGACACCAATTCCCACCACTTCCCAATTTCTATTAGTGCCATCTGTACTTTTTTGATTGCCCTTCCCTCGTGTCGTTCCCTCACCCTGATTCGATTTTCTGTCTTTCACTCTGGATATCATTCTCATTTCTCCGTTCATCCCGAGATATCAGCGGAAAATGACAGGAGCTTCACCATACCTCTGGAATGAAATAGTTATTCTCAAATAAAAGAGCGACTTCCCAACACGTACACGTTTTAATTCGGTAATGTACTGTACGTGACACGATTTTTAACCGTTTTTATAGTTGGTGAAACGTTACGGAGGGCACGGTCGGGGGTTTGAATCCCATCTCCGCCCTGTGTGCGTGGAGTTTCTCCCCTCCCCGTGCTTGGGGGTTTCCTCCGGGTACTCCGGTTTCCTCCCCCAGTCCAAAGACACGCACTGTAGGCTGATCGGCATTTCCGAATGCGATTGGCACCCCGTCTAGGGAGTCCCTCGAGTTCCCTCCAGAATCCGGGCTCCCCCGTGACCTTGTGTTATGGTGGTATGGAAAATGGATGGGATGGATAACGTTATGGAACGTCCGCAAGAAAAACGAGCACTTAGGTTATAGCAGTTCAAACAGTCATTCCCTAACCAGCGTGGTTTTTTTTCCCGCTCTATCTTGAAGACAAAAAAAAAATCGGAGGGAAACCGGAAAACCCAGACGCTGGGGTATTTATAAAGCACTGTGAGTGGTATAAAGTGCTGCCACCGGAGACTCCTTCCATAAACATTACATAACCGTCCATCCATTTTCTGTACCACTTATCCTATACAGGGTCACGGGAAACCTATCTCAGGGGACTTGAGGCACAAGGTAGGGGACAACACCCTGGACAGGGTACTAACCCATCCCAGGGTGTTTCCTAAACACGTCCTAGCTAAAAACTTCACCGCATCGTTTTCGTTTGTTAAACAACAACACGGTGTCCCAAAAGTCTCCATAAATATAGGACTACGTTTGCCAGCATCACGTCGGTTGCGTCTTCGTCAGTGGACGTTCGTGGACGTGGACACTTCCAGCCTATCTGAATTCGTTAATAGGTTTGGCGACCGCGTCGTGTGTGTGATGTGCTCGCCATGTTTCCTGTTAAAGTCCCTATAATCGCTATCCATAGCGGTGGTCAGGATGAAGGCAGGCAGAGGTAAACAACGATAAAGATAGACAAAACAGAGATAAACAATGATACAAGGATAAAGAAAACTTGGAAAATAAAGCTAAAAAAAAAAAAAGCACAATAACAACAAACTAGTCTCGTACATAGACAAAACAATCTCGGCACTAGCACAGAACAGGTGCACACATTAGACTAAGAAACCAACAGGACAGGGGCAGAGACAAGTCTAAGACATGAAAAACCAAACACGAGTGCATGGATTTCATGTCCAGCATCACAAACTGTTCATTCACAGGGACTTATATGATGTTATAGGAAAGAATATTCTAGCAATTTCTATAACCAGCATATAGAAAACGGCAGATGTAAATGTTCGTACTTTACATCATTGTGTCTTCTTTTAAAATACACTACTCTGCCAACTGTATCTCTCTCTCTCTCTCTCTCTCTCTCTCTCTGTATCTCTCTCGCTCACACACACACACACTTGGAAGACCTCAATAATGAATGACCAATAAATTGAGTTTGCCTTACAGCCCAGAGGGTGTGCAGAACAGAACAGAGCGGCTCTACCCAGAGTTTTACGAACACTTTTAAAGGCTTTACCAACTTCTGTTTCAACAACAGACCGATGTTCCATTACTGCATTAATGTCCCGTCTTTTACTGCGTGGACGATTGACAATTTATCGATACTTCAATTTATAGCTGCCATAAAAGAACATTAAATTGAACTGCAATTGACAAAACAAAGCGAGTCATAAAAGAGGAGAGGAGATGAAAGGAGAGCGTTGAAGGTCAGGTGCTCTTCGTTCGTCATCATCATAATCATCAACACCACCACCATCATCATCATAATCATCAACACCTCCATCAGCATCAGCATCATCATCATAGTCATCACCACCACCACCACCACCACCAACATCATCATAACCATCAACACCACCACCATCATCATCATCATCAACACCACCACCGTCATCATCACCATCATAATCATCAACACCACCACCATCATCATCATCATCATCATCATAGTCATCACCACCACCATCATCATTATAATCATCATCATCACCACTGTCATCATTATAATCATCATCATCATCACCACCGTCATCATTATCAACACCACCACCATCATCATCATCATCATAATCATCACCACCAACGTCATCATCACCACCATTATCATCACCATCATAATCATAAACACCTCTATCATCATCATCATCATCATAATCATCAACACCACCACCATCATCATCATCATAATCATCACCACCACCACCGTCATCATCACCACCATTATCATCACCATCATAATCATAAACACCTCTATCATCATCATCATCATCATAATCATCAACACCACCACCATCATCATCACCACCATTATCATCACCATCATAATCATAAACACCTCTATCATCATCATCATCATCATAATTATCAACACCTCCACCATCATCATCATCATCATCATCACCACCACCGTCATCATTATAATCATCACCACCACCATCACCAAAATCATCACCACCACCATCATCATCTGACCTTCTTTGTCTCTCTTGCTGTCTTTCCAACTCTTTCTTTCTCTCTCTCTCCCCCCCTCTCCCACCCCTACTCTCTCTCTCTCTCTCTTTCTCTCTCTCTCGCTCTCTCTCTCTCTCTCTCCAGTTTGTTACGCTTGACTAATGGTTCACTCGGCGGACTTCCAGCCTGAGGGAGAAGGCTGGTATTGATTGGCCGGCTGCCTATCGTGGAAGCCAATCACTGAGTAATTGTTAATGTGGTGGTGGGTGGAGTATGACCTGTGATGCCCTACCAATGGGACTCCCAATGCCAGAGCTCATTAATCCAAATAAATCAAAGTAAAGTCTAGTAAAACTACAGTTCTTTACAACAAACAAAATGGAAACAACAAGCTTGAACAAATGTGCATAATTGTTCATTAAATTACATTTATTAAACAAATTCTGATGTATATATACACATATATATACTTTTTTATTAAATTATAATATATATTACATAATAATGTCTAGCATGATTCAAGTGGTTGATTTTATTGATTTTCATACTTAAAGCAAATACTAAAAATAAAAAATTATAAATATTTATTTAATTATCTCTGTATAACAAAATAGAATTAGGATTTTACGGCTTATGTACAGTAAAAAGTTTAAAATGTAAGTATTTTATTGGCAGCATTTGCCAATAAGTACAGTTTTGGATTAGTATATATAGAGTGCTATATATATAGAGAAGTATATAGAGCGATATATATAGAGCGGTATATATAGAGAGAGAGCGGTATATTTAGAGCAGTATATATAGAGTGTATATACAAAGTGGTGTATATAGAGCGGTATATATAGAGAGAGAGCGGTATATTTAGAGCAGTATATATAGAGTGTATATACAAAGTGGTGTATATAGAGCGGTATATATAGAGAGAGGTATATATAGAGCGGTATATATAGAGCGGTATATATAGAGAGGTATATATAGAGTAGTATATACAGAGTGGTATATATATAGAGCGGTATATATAGAGTGGTATATATAGAGAGAGAGCGGTATATATAGAGCGGTATATATAGAGTAGTATATACAGAGTGGTATATATATAGAGCGGTATATATACAGAGAGAGCGGTATATATAGAGCGGTATATATAGAGCAGTACACATAGAGTGGTATATATAGAGCGGTATATATAGAGAAGTATATATAGAGTAGTATATACAGAGTGGTATATATATAGAGTGGTATATATAGAGCGGTATATATATAGAGAGCGGTATATATAGAGTGGTATATATATAGAGAGAGCGGTATATATAGAGCGGTATATATAGAGCAGTACACATAGAGTGGTATATATAGAGCGGTATATATAGAGCAGTACACATAGAGTGGTATATATAGAGCGGTATATATAGAGAAGTATATATAGACTAGTATATACAGAGTGGTATATATATAGAGTGGTATATATAGAGCAGTATATACAGAGAGGTATCTATATATATAGTGGTATATATAGAGCAGTATATATAGAGTGGAATATATAGTGATGTATATGTGTATATATATATATATATATAGAGAGAGAGAGAGAGAGTGGTATATATATATAGAGCAGTATATACAGAGTGGTATATATATATATATATATATATATATATATATATATATATATATATATATATATATATATATATATAGTGGTATATAAAGAGCAGTATATATAGAATGGAATATATAGAGTGATGTGTGTGTATATATATATATGGAGTGGTATATATAGTAGTATATATACGCCAGTGGTTCCTGTGAGTTTATTAAGAGAATTTCTTCTTCAGCTTGCACTAACACATCAGCTCCAACACAAAAGGCTAATTGTTGAGTGGAATCACACACATGCTGTGTGTAACAGCCACCATTAGGAGAGCGCAGAATTGACATCGAGCCCTCAACCTTAGCAACTCAGACTCTTCGCAGATCGAAAACCACTCAAAAGTGGAAGATTTATGAAGGCAAAAGCAGAAAGAATATCAGTTAAAAAATAGCAGCGCTCGTTAGTACAGATGAAAACGCGGTGTGACTTCGGGTCTCAGACAGCGTGAATGAGAACCATGCACTTAATGAGAACACAAGTCACTGTCAGAGCGTGATGTCGAGAAATAAATACAATTCCAAAGAAGAGGACATGCCGCATCAAGTGCTATTTTATTACCTTCTTAATAATTCAATTCAGTTTTATTTGTGTAGCGCTTTTAACAATGGACGCTGTCTCAAAGCAGCTTTACAGAAACATATAAACACAGGATGGAGATTTAAAGCGTGTGGATTTTTCCCTATTGAGCGAGCCGGTGGTGACGGTGGTGAGGGAAAAACTCCCTAAGATGATATGAGGAAGAAACCTTGAGAGGAACCAGACTCAGAAGGGAACCCGTCCTCATCTGCGTCACAACCGATAGAGTGAAGGTAAAAGAAAGTTCATTATGGTTTTTACATGAAGTCTGTTTGTTGAACTCATCCACTGTTCACCACCGCTAATACAGAAGCGTAGAAGCCATTTTACTAAATGAAACCAAATGCGCAGTGATTAATGTGATAATTACGGCTAGGAGCGAAAAACCCTCTGCAAATATTGGACTTGAAGTCCCCAACTGTGTGTACGACCCGATTATCGCCACAGACCGAACAAAAAAAAAATGCTACAGTAGCGGTTAAATAAGGAAGAGTTAGTCTAGGTGGAACTTATTAGAACGGCTCGATCTGAGAGCCTAACGGGACTCTAAACGAATGCTTTATTAACGGCGGGAGCACTCGGAGCGTAAAGCCGTTATGCCTATAGATAAAAGACTCCGACGGCGCTCGGAGTAGTCGTACAGCATAAACATGTGGGAAATAAAGCGCCCAATTAGAGCGCTGAAAAGTTTTAGTCCGCTGACATTTCTCAGCTCATTAAACGTGTCATCATAAGCATTCCTGATTCATTTATAGCTTTTCCTTGGTTAGCCAACAAAAACAAAACAAACCAGGAAATTAACCAACAATGGTGAAATTTAGGGTGTTCAAATTTTTGGACTGAAATTGGAGATCATCCTTTCTTTCTTTCTTATTATGTCTTTCCATTCTCTCTCTCTCTCTCTCTCTCTCGACCCTCTAATGCACAGTGCTGAGCTCATATGAGCTCCGTTAACATGCACCCTAATGTCCGGTTAATAATCTGACTAACAGATCGATTACACAACAGTTAGATCTGGTCTACTAATTTGATTGGTTCGAGCAGCATTCCAAGAGTGCTGATAGTTAGTATAACCGCGATTTTTTTTCCTCGAAACGACCTCCGCAGGTTCGAGCCAAGACGCGTCGAGGTCTCATTTTACCGACAAACATCACTGCGAAAGACGATTACGTGCGATTTTTTTCTTTTTTTTTTCCATTTCGCCTATGCGAGTCGTTTTCCGCAACAAAAGCACACACACACACGCACAAAAAAAAACCTCCACGAGTCGCATATCGCAAAATTTTGGAACTGAATATCGGGTCTGAAATGTCAGTTACTCGATATTCATTTTCGTATGTGATAAAAGTGTCGTGTGAAAGCAAGATCGCGCCCGCAATCGCGTAGTTATACTGATTATGTGTATACACCTCAGTAGGTTTCATAAGAAATAAAGCTACTCCCTTGCTAAAGTTAGCCAAACATATCCGATACGCCGGTACGTTCAACAATGCGTTCAACAGACGGCTAGGCTACGTGTCACGGTTATGTAACGTGACGTGTAATAAACATTTAAACCTCATCACGGCCACACGTCCTCCTAGCTTTTTCATGAGCCGGTATTCTAGCATGCTAGTCAATGCTAATGACTCTCTCTCTCTCTCTTCGTCTCTCTCTTCGTCTCTCTATCACAACATAAAAAAATTCACCACAGCGATCGTGAAGTTCATATTCGAAAAGGAGAACACAGAGAGCTAGCTACTAGCTAATACCAAATAAGGCGCTTTTGTGCTTCAGACACGCCCCCTTGAGGCACACCAGCAGGGTTGCCAGGGTTGCGTTTTTTTAAGGCTAAATTGGGCTAGTCTCGCAACAACAAAGCGGAAATGGTGAACTTGTAATCCAACTTTTAGGGTCTACTTTCACGGCTGTATCCTATTGTATCAGATTCTGGATTTGGTGTATCGTTACATCACCAGGAATATTGTGTCACTCTGTTCAAAAGTTTGTATTCCCCAAAAAAAACTAGCTCACGGAAGTGCGACGAGCCAATCACGGTGCACCTTTTAAAATGATAAAGGTCGTGGCCAGAGCTATCAGACACTCTTATGACTTCTTCTTCTTTAGATCTAAAATTGTTAGTTACTTAGTTATTACGCTAACAATACTCGACTTACACACACACACACACACACACACACACACATATACACGTCTTGTTGCTACGGTAACGCACGTTCATATAAATACATGACCAAACAACTTACTGCTATATATTGCATGTTCTGTACACACACACACACACACACACACAGAGCCAGGCTCATGTTTTTAATGTCGCAGCTGATTCGAGCGCACAGAGTCGCAGCGGGGGAGCCCAGGAATGCATGATGGGAGAAAAAGAGCATGCTGGGAAAATTAATCTATAAAAACACTGACATGCACCCCAGAGAGAGAGAATGAGAGTGAAAGAGGAAGCAAAGCGAGCAAAATGAAGGCATAAAAAGGACATGGTGGGGGGGGGGTTAGTGGTGGGAGGAGGGGTTGAGAGAGAGAGAGCGCGAGAGCTGGATAGAAAGAGAGAGCAAGACAGATGAAAGCTCCCACTGTGATGATGTTTATTAATATTTGTAGATGTGTAATTTAATAAGAGACACACAGCTGGTTCTGGCAGCGGCAGACTGAAGCTAAGTTTAGCGCTGGAGCCCGAGTGGCGCGGCAGGACATCGCCGAGAGGGGGACGATTTAAATAAATAAAGAAAGAACGAAAGAACACGCTCGACTTTATTCCCGTCTCTCGCACTATTCACTCATCTCCACTTTGTGTCTCTCTTCTTGTCATGAGACAGCAGCGGGAGGGATGCCATGCTTATTCAGATAAGCTCAACGCATGCTGACGCATTATCCGTCCCCACCACGGGCACAAACTAGCTGGATAGCTGGACTCTAAACTCTCCGAAGACTCCCGCACCCTGGTTCCACGCGTTCTCCGTCCGCCTTTACAGTCGGCAGTGTCAGGTACCTTGTATCGCCTACATGGAGCTTGCACTTTCCAGTTCTCAGTAACGACGTGTTGCGACCTGTGAAATGCCACACCGTGGCCCCGCCCAGTCTCTGCCCACCATCACTCAATCTTAGCTGCTAAGTAGCTGTGAAAATCTACGAATCTGCTCCACCCGCTAGTCCCTACATACATTCACGCACGCATAGAAACGTTGTTTGAACCCGTTATGGTGCATTGTGGGAGATCATCACGCACTATGTCAGATTTTCTCCCTGATTTTGGACAAATTCTCAAACAGAGTGAACAGAGTGTGGCTTTGGAAATACAGTGTCTGAGCTCTGTGTGCGTGTTTGTGTGTGTGTGTGTGTGTGTGTGTGTGTGGACTCACGGGGTTCAATAGGACGGTCAGGAAAAGCTCTCCTCCTTTAATACTCTTGTCCAGCTCTTTTGGGCCTCCAGGATATTCCTTGTAGAAGATGGTGTGTGTGAATAAGCCACAGGTCTGACGTGGCAGCACCTACACACACACACACACACACACACACACACACACACACAAACAGAAACTAACTTGTATCACAGCATTAAAAGCCACTATTTAAAAGTTTAATTGATCATTTATTTGGTGAAAGATGATAATAATCCCTGACTGCGGAGTCAGAGACATAAACATCACAGGACATCGCAGGACATCGCAGGACATCGCAGGACATCGCAGGACATGCCGTCGTAGGAAAACAATCAGCTTTGGGTATACCGGTAACAGTGACTGCGCTTCATCACGCCGCCCTGATCCATTATTTCACTACTGTACAACAGCGCAGCCCGAGTGTTGTACCTGTGCTGCTTATTTAATAAGACTGTAGTCCAGTGTCTTTTGGCACTATGGCTCATTTTACTGTGCTGTGTTAATACGGAGATGAAACTGCCTCGCTGAGCAAAAAACGAAAAACAATTCGGCGGGGGGTGGGGGGTGGGCAAATGCTGACAGGTTCGTGTTAAATGTTCTGCAGCAGAACAGAGAGACAGAGAGAGAGAGAGAGAGTAAGACAAAGAAGGAGAGAGAGAGCGAGAGAGTATAAGATAAAGAAGGAGAGAGAGAGCGAGAGAGAGAGTAAGATAAAGGAGGAGCGAGAGTGTAAGATAAAGAAGGAGAGAGAGAGTAAGATAAAGAAGGAGAGAGAGAGCGAGAGAGAGAGTAAGATAAAGAAGGAGAGAGAGAGCGAGAGAGTATAAGATAAAGAAGGAGAGAGAGAGCGAGAGAGAGAGTAAGATAAAGGAGGAGCGAGAGTGTAAGATAAAGAAGGAGAGAGAGAGTAAGATAAAGAAGGAGAGAGAGAGCGAGAGAGAGAGTAAGATAAAGAAGGAGAGAGGGAGTAAGATAAAGAGAGAGAGAGTAAGATAAAGAGAGAGAGAGAAAGAGAGAGAGAGTAAGATAAAGAAGGAGAGAGAGAGTAAGATAAAGAGAGAGAGAGAGTAAGATAAAGAAGGAGAGAGGGAGTAAGATAAAGAGAGAGAGAGTAAGATAAAGAGAGAGAGAGAAAGAGAGAGAGAGTAAGATAAAGAAGGAGAGAGGGAGTAAGATAAAGAGAGAGAGAGTAAGATAAAGAGAGAGAGAGAAAGAGAGAGAGAGTAAGATAAAGAAGGAGAGAGAGAGAGAGAGAGTAAGATAAAGAAGAAGAGAGAGAGAGAGAGAGTAAGATAAAGAAGAAGAGAGAGAGTAAGATAAAGAGAGAGAGAGAGAGTAAGATAAAGAGAGAGAGAGAGAGCAAGAGAGAGAGTAAGATAAAGAAGGAGAGAGAGAGAGTAAGATAAAGAGAGAGAGAGAGAAAGATAAAGAGAGAGAGAGAAAGAGAGAGAGGGTAAGATAAAGAAGGAGAGAGAGAGTAAGATAAAGAGAGAGAGAGAGTAAGATAAAGAAGGAGAGAGAGAGCGAGAGAGAGAGTAAGATAAAGAAGGAGAGAGAGAGTAAGATAAAGAGAGAGAGAGTAAGATAAAGAGAGAGAGAGAAAGAGAGAGAGGGTAAGATAAAGAAGGAGAGAGAGAGTAAGATAAAGAGAGAGAGAGAGAGAGAGTAAGATAAAGAAGGAGAGAGAGTAAGATAAAGAAGGA
>NC_071283.1:3041736-3056736 GCF_023375685.1 Ictalurus furcatus
CGAAAATGTCGAGACTTTTGGAAACGCAGAAGACCCCGTTTTAGTTTGAAAACTCCGGGCTTGCGTTTCAGTGTAATTATTATCCATCCATCTTCTATACCGCTTTATCCTTTTCAGGGTCACGGGGAACCTGGAGCCTATCCCAGGGAGCATCGGGGACAAGCCGGGGTACACCCTGGACAGGGTGCCAGTCCATCGCAGGGCACAATCACATACACACTCACACACCCATTCATACACTACGGACACTTTGGACACGCCACTCCGAAACCGGAGTACCCGGAGGAAACCCCCGCAGCACGGGGAGAACATGCAAACTCCACACACACAGGGCCCCGGTGGGAATCTTAACCCCCGACCCTGGAGGTGTGAGGCGAACGTCCTAACTGTAATTATTATTTTTTTATAATTTTTTTTTTTTGTAGTATTACGTTCTATACATAACGTTTTCAAAGCCGGACCGATACGCAGACGTCTTAGCTGAACATGCTAGCTGAAAAGACCTTGATATGATAATAGCTGTAATTACCTAGCTAGCTACTCCAAGGTCCGGACCTCGGTGGCGATGGAAAGTAAAAATGTTTTTAAAAAAACCCATTTAAAACGTCTTAATGTCCAAATTAAATTAAAAGCTGATGTCCGGTTACCTTGTAACCGAGAGATATGCGACGTCTGACATTACGTAGCGATGATATAAATGTGTAAGAATACTGGATATGAGAACATAATACAAACGTAAGTGTTTATGAAGTGGGTGGTTCGTAAAATGCACTTTGTTTTTGTTTACTTTTAAAATAAAAACGTTTGATATTACACGATATTGTGTAACGTTACTTTAAAAAAAAAAAAAAGAGTAACATACTACGAGCATGATAAAAACTCGTTATTAACGATTTTCTATGGTATTCGATATTCACGTAATGTTGTAGAAATGAAATAAAATGGTCTAACTTGATTCCGGTTTAGAATAACAGAAGAATAATATAAAATATTCCTCCTGGCTTTAATATATAATATCATCTCAGGAAGTCTGTGGGTGGAACTTCGTCGGCCGAGACGTTGGACGATATTTCACATTGGTGACAGCCACGATGACTCACTTTAACGATTCGATTCTGAACCAACTTCCGCTTTAAGTGAATGAAACTCGAACAGTCTGGATTCAAAGAGTTTTCCAGAAACATCGAGCAGGCTGCAAATCTGACCATATGACAGTAACCCCACAGTCACAGTGTCTTACTTTGTCTACGTACGAGAGCACAATGTTACAGCTAATAAACGTCTATTTATGTTCTAAAACGAATAGACCGTTTACAATTTAGTGTAATAATAATAAAACTAGCATTAAACAAAACGAAACAAACCCAACAATAAACGCATTACCGATGCCCATATAAAGGTTGATGCGCTGAAACATTTCTCTCATGTTTTTGTTAGAAATTGTTCGATATCCATGACAGCAGAGAGTTTTTGTGAATTTTTCTCGAAGGAAATATGATCAAAAGCTCGAACGATGGAGACTGTTTTTTCACAGCCTTCTGTGCTGATATTTACCATAAGGGTGCCAATATTAGTGGAGGGCGTTCTATGTGTATTTGTCTGAGCTGCATTGATTTGCAGCTGATGCTCTGCCTCCAGTGTGTGTGTGTGTGTGTGTGTTTGCGTGTGTCTCCGGGAGCCAGCCTCACTGCATATTTCATGAGGGTACCAATGTTACAGCCCAGAGGACACACAAGTGTACACACTCTCACACACAAACCTGTGTGTGTGCACCTGTACAATCATGAATCCCGGTGTTACTCTGAACATTTTAATGTGGTAACACCTACCCAACTGTGTGTGTGTGTGTGTGTGTGTGTGTGTGTGTTGCTCACCATGATGTGGTTATGGATGAAGCCCTTGCGGTATCGTGCAGGTTTCAGGTGAGGATATTCCTCTGTGCTGGTCACTCGGATGCCCCACGCCCTCTTCCACGCGTCGTACAGCTGCATGTGCACCGGATACACACCCGAGTGATGAGGCGCTACGGCGTAGCCCATGTCGACAGGAATACCGTGCTCCTATACACACAAACATGAGCATTAAGAATTGGAGACCCCAGTCTAAAAGTTCCGTCAGTGTTTTACACTGGGAAAGTTATGAGTCTTCAGAGTGAGGTTATGCACTTAAGTCATACGCTTAAGGTATGCGTTAAGGTTATACGCTTAAATCAAGCTGAGCGAAAAAAAACACCCCAAAACAAACAAACACGGGATAGAAAATGCTGACTTTCCGCTGGCTTGAGCGAAAGACATTGAACAAATCGAAACGAGTCCTGATTTCTGATTATCAGCGTCCGTCTCTGGTCTAGTCACCTGACATACGAGTTTACACCCCATTCCTAATGTGATGTGGACGAGAATATCGCGCTACTCCGTCACCGTCAGTTAGTTCTAAACAAAATACGTCATCACGGGCGCATATAACCCCCGATGCAACGCTACAGCGTAGACAGTAGCATAGAAATAAAAAGAGATGGCGTATGTATGTATGTGTGTGTGTGTGTGTGTGTGTGTGTGTGTGTGTGTGTGTGTATGAGATACGGGTCTGTCTTGTTTGTGTCTTCTACCTATCCATTCTACAGATTTTATGTCCTTTCTTATAGCTACAGAGACACACCGTGTGCTTTATGTCTGGGTCTTCAATAAGAAGGTCTAGGCCTGCCAGGAACACTCAGTCTGGATGCCATAGATTATAAAATATTACTCGGTGGAAATATTTTTTTATTTCATTGCTTTCCTGGGAGATATTCCTAATAAATTAGGCTTTTCTCTCGGGTAGAACTTTGTGTCAGGTTACGGTGAGTAGAACACGTGGGCCACACACACACACACACACACACACACAAAACGTGGGCATAATGAAAAAATGCATTACATGGGACAGAGGGGGAGCACAGCAGGTGTTTAATAGGGGTGAGTGCACAAACTGAAATGCACACACACACACACACACACACACACACACACAGAATACTGGCAGTCATTAAGTTTGAACCCAGTGGACATACTGGTGTTTAATCACACAGGAAATGAAATGTGCCCTCTGAGCCAAAATCCAGAGCCATTGTGTGTGTGTGTGTGTGTGTGTGTGTGTGTGTGGTTGTGAGTAGTTGTGTGCGGTTGTCTGTAACAGCGAGTGTATGGGTCAGGACCTCAGCATGCATGAGTCATTTCATGGTTTACCAACTGTGACTGACCCATGTTTAATAAAAGTGGGAATGATTTAGTGTGTGTGTGTGTGTGTGTACGCGTATACGAGTGCTGCTGGTGTGTACAGACGTGCGTCTTTGCTAACGAGCTCTTGACCTTCACCGAAAAAAAGCCACGAGAAACAGTCACCGATACGGACATCGAGTACAGGACCGAGACCGGACCGGCTCCGTGTGAACGTTAATATAAACAGTAACCCGTGGATAATAAAGGAACGGGACGTATATCGAATCTCAGGTCAGGTGACGCGAATCGCAAAGCCGTGCATATCTTACACACTATCTTACGTCGCGTAAAAAAATCAAATCAAATCAAAAATAACGCGATCACTCCGAAAAACCGCAAGCTCCACCGAATATCGCGGCGTTTCCTCAATTTTTGCGTTCGTTTCCGCGATCGCAAAAACCCGGCAGGGCTGCGGAACCCACGTGTTTTTTTTTTGCCGCGGGAAAACGTGATCTTTTAATCGAACGATGCTCCATTCCGGGATCTAAAAATACTTCAGCTTAGGAATCCTAGAATTGGGGGAGGGGGAGGGGGAGGGGAAGGTGAGGCAAATTCATCAACTAGATAAAGAGTCTCTTTTCCTTTAATTGAGCAAATATGAGAAAATGACGCATTTACGGCTGCATCTCGGTGATAATCCCGTTACCACAGCAAATATTTCTAACAAAATTGGAAAAACAAAACAAAACAAAAAAAAAACCCCAACAAAACAAAACAAAGAAATTAGTCAGGCAATAAAAAAATAAAACCCACTAGAATATGATGAATGTCTCGCCTCGTTTAAAGACATTAACGGCACGTTTAAGCAACTCTTCAGTAAGACAAATGCACGATCTCTTAATATGAAAAACATACAGCCTCTCTCTCTCTCTCTCTCTCTCTCTCTCTCTTCCAAATGCAGGCTCCGCCCCCAAGGAATAAAGAAAAACAATAAAAGCTTTAAAGAGAAGAAAAATCCCAAGCCCAGATGGCTTTCCGCGTGAAACATATAAGATATCTGCTAAAATGTTTTCTCAGGCCCTCGAGGATGGACTCTTGCGACAGACACTTAAGTTATTCCAGAGAAGAAGAAAAAAAAACCCAAAACTGGCACCCAGAGGAGGTTGGAGGGTTTATGTTGATCTCCGTGTGGATCAGAAAATATCAGTAAAGAGACTCTGTAGGTAAACGGATAAGATGGTCCATTTGGAGCAGATTGGCGTTATCCTTGGTAGAAAATACCAAACAGGGACCAAATCGTGTCCTGGCGGGACGCCTGGTTCAACCCGCCATTTAATTACCAGGCTGGTACAGTCGGAAACGAAATCTGGCCCTGTAAACAGTTCTTCAGTTTGTCTCTCTGGGGAAACTCTTTACGACGGAGTGTTTTCCATCAGAAAAGCTCCTATCTACAGTATTAACCGTCCTTCAGGAACCCTTTCGAGTGGAAAATCGACACACTGCACTGCATCTAAGGCTGAAGAACATCCTCCTGAAGTTATTTGTCCTATTCAGATCATACTATTAAGGAGTACATCTAGCAATATATCTTGATATGTCACTGACTACGTTTACATGGACAGCAGTGATCTAATTATTGACCTTATTCTGAATAAGACGATATTCTGATTAAGGTGTTTACATGGACAGCAGTGATCTAATTACTGACCTTATTCTGAATAAGACGATATTCTGATTAAGGTGTTTACATGGACAGCAGTCATCTAATTACTGACCTTATTCTGAATAAGACGATATTCTGATTAAGGTGTTCACATGGACAGCAGTGATCTAATTACTGACCTTATTCTGAATAAGACGATATTCTGATTAAGGTGTTTACATGGACAGCAGTCATCTAATTATTGACCTTATTCTGAATAAGACGATATTCTGATTAAGGTGTTCACATGGACAGCAGTGACCTAATTATTGACCTTATTCTGAATAAGATGATATTCTGATTAAGGTGTTTACATGGACAGCAGTGATCTAATTACTGACCTTATTCTGAATAAGACGATATTCCGATTAAGGTGTTTACATGGACAGCAGTGATCTAATTACTGACCTTATTCTGAATAAGACGATATTCTGATTAAGGTGTTCACATGGACAGCAGTGATCTAATTACTGACCTTATTCTGAATAAGACGATATTCTGATTAAGGTGTTCACATGGACAGCAGTGATCTAATTATTGAGCTTATTCTGAATAAGACAATATTCTGATTAAGGTGTTTACATGGACAGCAGTGATCTAATTATGGACCTTATTCTGAATAAGACAGTATTCTGATTAAGGTGTTTACATGAGTCGTTTTTAGAATATTCCTTTCATGTCCCCGTTTTACATGTTCTAGAACATAGATCGATTAACGGCACACGTCATTACGTCACCGCGCCACGCCGTCCGACGTCCCCTCCAGAATTTCACGTATCGACGTACAGTTCGTCTTCGTTATGAGACCGACGATTGTTTTTCCGCTTGGCTGACACACTGACGCTGTGAAAGAGAAGATGTTCTCCTCACGTTCTCCTCATATCCATGCGCTTCCTGCGGCTTCTCAGTTTTCCTCTCACCCTCCATAAAAACATGCCCGTAGATAGATCTAAATTCCCCATGGGTGTGAATGAGTGTAAGTGTGTGTGTGTTTGTGTGTGCACGGTGCCGTTTTCTTCTGGAGTCCCATTCAAGATGTATTCCTCACGAACCGTGTTCCCAGGACAGGCTCCGGCAGGCCCGTGACAACCTCGACCAGGATAAAGCTGGAGATAAAGCCTGCGCGAGTGCTTCTCAGAACGCTCGGATTTTATCGCCTTTCCTTCTCAAAAAGGCTCTTCAAAAGGAAAACGAGGACTTGCTGACTTTTTAAGCCTGCTGTTTTAGTGCGGACGGAGAGACACACACTGAGCGGATGCGACTGCGAAAGGAGCAACATCAAAGCAAGACCAAGCTACTATATTTAGAAAGCGCGAGCGAGCGGTCAAGGTTTCAAGGTTTAGTATCATTGTCAAAAACAACGTAATTGCAGTCAGATACGAAGCTCGCGAGACAAACAAAGACCGTATTTAATGACACGGGACGCATTAACAATGCTCATTCGTTCATCCTTAGTAACTGCCTGGTCAGGGACGTGCGTGGTGGCTTAAATTAGGCTACTAGGTTTTTTTGTTGTTGTTGTTGTTGTTGTTGTTTTTTAATGAAATGCAGTAGAACCAATTAAAGATTGTGGCAGGTGCAAACTAATATAATGTAGTGATGTAGCTGAGATCGAGGACCTATCAGAGCCAGAACTCACACACTTTTGCTGATAGTTCTTTCCAGGGTTCTTGGTGTGGAATATTGTTGGTTTTTAAAAAAAAACTTATAAAAATCCTTCTGGTTTAGGCCACACCCCTTTCACGTTTAAATCCGAATACCGATACCGTCATTGCGTTACACGCGTTCTATGCATGGTCTTATATGCTGTATTTTCCTTTGATACTTCTCTGTCTTTCCCTTTTAATAAGTGCCTTGATCGACATTGTTTTGAAACGCACGCAACCCATCAAGCTCGCCTTCCACAAATGTAATTACGACCCGATGTGAAAACGAACCGGGGACGCGGCTCCCTAAAGAGATACAGACGGATTGTTTTGAACGCCGCGTCTTAATAAGTTTATTCATAAAGGACAGAGACGATCCGGAGACGAAATTACATAAAACATTCCCAATTGTTTCTCCACTGTGTGACACGTTAATTAAAGACTTTGCTAGTTTTGTTCTTTTTGTTTCTGATCATCGGAAAGTTTTAGAATATCCTCAGAAATACTTGCCAGATTGGTATTAGAGATAAAAAAAAAAAAAAAAAGGCTTTTTGTTCTTTTGAAAGAAGAAGCAAAAAAAAGTCACTACTAATTCTCTTTTAATTCTCGTGTAATTTAAAAGCAGCCTTTGGTCAGGTGCGACCACAATCCGGAACTCCGGGTCGAGCGTTCATTCTTTGCCTTTCACCACATCTTATTTATTTCATTATTATCGAAAAAGATTATTTCACATCCTATCTATGAAAGGCAGAAGTGAAGGCTGGAATAGGGATTGTAGTATTTGATAATTATACACACTGGTCGCTTTTAATCTTCGTTGAACTTTTATTTGTGTATTCTTAACATAGCTGGCGTTTCCACGCGTCCGTCTTTTCACACCGTGGACGACCGAGGGACTCGTACACGACCGTCAGAAAAGGTGCAAACGTTCACCGAAGCGCAAGAAGGCGACACGATACATTAAGAGCCAGGGGGGGTGTAAACTTTCGAGCAGGATGATCGGTGTGAATTGTTATTACTTTGTTTAAAGATCCTGTTTGTTTTTCTCATTTAGCACCGCCCTTCAGAAGCTACATTAGATGTTAACATGTTTCCCAGAAGACAAAACGATAGCGATTTCTCCCGTTCATCCTGTTCGAAAGTTTACACACCCCCCCGGGTCTTAATGCGTCGTGTCGCCTTCTTGAGCAGCGGTGAACGTTTGCACCTTTTGTAATAGTCGTGTACGAGTCCCTCGGTCGTCCTCGGTGTGAAAGGGATCTGAACATCATATAGGCGTGGTTGGAAAAGGGGTCAAACATGCGGAGGATGCTGGAGGAGTAAAGAATGTGCAGGACCTGGAGGATTTTTCTGAAGAACGGCTCAGGACAAACCAGGGACTCATGAGCAACTATCACGAAACGTAAAAAGGTAACGACACACAGCATTAAGAATCGAGCGTGTGTATTTTGCAGATTCTGCAACGGGTATGTAAACTTATGACCTCAACCGTATTACCTTTTAATTTCAAGATACTGTATGTTTTCGACACTTTGCCTTGTCACTTCAAAAAAAAACAAAAAAAAACTGTACACTATTAGGGAAAGAGAAAAAAAAGGTTAACTCTAAACTTTCTATTTATATCCTTTCTATTTAAGGATACGATATGAACCCTTAATTATCCAAAAAAAAACAACAAAAAAAAACGTGTAAAAGCACAGATGCTTGTGTTTGGCTGAGAGGCGTGAACACGTGTGACAAGTGACGCGATCTGTTTTTTCCCCCTCACCAGTGCGAAGTCCTTGTTGAGGATCATCTGCTCCATCAGCGATGACTCGTTGTGAAAGAGATGAGGCTGCATGTGACTCCACATGTGAGGAAACCACCAGAACTCGTTCACATACTTCAGCAGGAGATCATCGCCGTCGTTTTCCTCCTGAGTGCCTGAAAACACACGAACACACGGATAAACACACACATAAACTACAGCCCGATATGATAATGATAATGAGTCTTTATGAATCACGTATACATTACAGCACAGTGAAATTCTTGTCTTCGCATACCCCAGAATGTTAGGAAGTTGGGGTCAGAGTGCAGGGTCAGCCATGATACAGCGCCCCCTGGAGCAGAGAGGGTTAAGGGCCTTGCTCAAGGGCCCAACAGTGGCAGCTTGGCAGCGCTGGGGCTTGAACCCCCCCCGACCTTCCGATCAATAACCGACACACACACACACACACACACACAGTGTCACTTACCTGTGTGGAAAAACTTGCCAGAGAAGCCCAAATTGAAGGTAAAGTTCGAGATTTGAGTTCGCAGCATATCCTGCGTCTCAAGTAGAGCCTGGGAAGGGAGGAAAAAAAAAAACGACACATAATGATACACATGATATTAGAGGTGGACAGGTCAAAGGTCACAACATGTTAGTTTGAATTTGATCCAATAGTGCGACTCATATAATGTACCAATTCACATAACTACTACAGTAACACGTTATTTTACAAAGAACATACATCAAATTGTTGAAGCTTTCTGTAAGGAGATGTTGATTTCACAAGGAAGGAGTCTCCAATGTCAGTGCTTTGTAATAGTAAGGACGTTCTGGGCCGGGGGGGAAATCTTCAGTTCAGATGACTTTGCGGTTTCTCTGGGACGTGACGGAAAAGATATAGAAGCTGCTGAGGGAGCGGCTTGCTATGACATGAATCGCTATGATATAAATTACCAATAAATATCGTGGCTGTATTCCTCTAATAAACATAAACAACCAAAACAAAAAAATCTTGTGTTATTGTTTTATCAGGTTCCATCAGGTCCTCTCAGAGAGACGTAGAGAATATCCCCAAGTGGAAATTTCTCAAAAGTGACCGACTTTTATCTCTTTATATAGCTATAAAGGCGTGAAAGGCAGGCGGAATTGAGCTGCGTTTAAGAAGTGCTACCATCACCATGCTTCATTTTTGTCACACTTGCAATTTTGTGCCTCAAGTACATCTAGTACAACTACGTTAAATTGACGATCGCGTCGCTTTTCATCACCTGAACAATCAGATCTCAACTCGGGGTGCAGGTGCAAGCCAGAAAAAGCGACATGGAGGACAAAATGTCTGTTTTAAAAAGTGACAACTTAATAGTGCGGTGACCTCGAATATTTCAGCGAGGAACACAAAGACCTTTATTTATTTATTTATTTAGTTATTTTGCTAATAAGACCTGGCTAAATATTGAGAAATCAGTATAATCTTTGTTGTTAGCCAATCTAGACAGAAGGGCTAGCTAATTTGCAGGTACACTCGCAAGGCGTAAGTGGTAACAATGTTGCTATGGTTACTGTGTCTGGGTCATGAGACACTTTTTTCTTTATCTACAGAAAGTCAATAATGAGTGTGCAGACAGACAGGTGGATGCCAAGGTGATAGCCTTGGATCTGTGATTATTAAATGAATGTGTGTGTGTGTGTGTGTGTGTTTGGGTGTATTTGTATTGAAGCTGCATTCAATACATCTGTCCAGCCTTCATTAAAGATTCAATTATTAAAATATTTAATGGTTCAATGTTTTTTCCCCCCAATATTACAGGCTGTGTCTCAATCCACATACTACTGTACTAACGATATCAGTGAACTAGGGTGAGAGCAACGGATTTAAAACACTTTACAGGAATCCTCGAAAGAGACTTGTTAGCCTAGTTTCAATAGATCATCCGTATAGTAACAACTACATAAAACTAAATTATAAATACAAGGTAATAATAATAACTGACAATAAGTGACGCTGTTGTTGCATCATGCACTTAGATCGTCATCGGGGATGGCGGGGCGGGAGGGGGGGGCTAACAAAGGGTAACTAACATGAAACAACGAACAAGGAAACCGATAACGAAGGGGGGAAAAACAACAACGGTCCACATGCCAAGGAAATAACGCTAACGAAGGAAACAGTTAACAAAGAAAAGTCAAATAAAACAAGGAACACAATCCTTTCCCTCAAAATTGGGACATACAGACTGATAATGAGTGAAAATATTTTTGCATCCTGCACTTAGACTGTCATCAAGAAAGAATGAAAGAAATAACAAGGAACAGCTAACAGGCAATAAAAACTGCTACCTAGGGGGCACACAAACAAGAAAACAGCTAACTAGGAAAACATGTAATTAGGAAAAACTGAACAAGGAAGACAGCTAGCCAGGAAAAAAGCTAACAGTGAAAATCTTAACAGGAAAAAAGCTAACAAGGAACACAGGTGGCCAAGACATCAGCTAGCAAGGAACACAGCTAACAAGGAAAACATGTAACCAGGACAAATTGAAAAAGGGAGACAGATAACAAGGAACACAGCTAGCCAGGGAAAAAAGCTAACAAGGAACACAGCTAGCCAGGGAAAAAAGCTAACAAGGAACACAGCTAGCCAGGGAAAAAAGCTAACAAGGAACACAGCTAGCCAGGGAAAAAAGCTAACAAGGAACACAGCTAGCCAGGGAAAAAAGCTAACAAGGAACACACCTAGCCAGGAAAAAAAAGCTAACAAGGAACACACCTAGCCAGGAAAAAAAAGCTAACAAGGAACACAGCTAGCCAGGAAAAAAAGCTAACAAGGAACACAGCTAGCCGGGGAAAAAAGCTAACAAGGAGCACAACTAGCCAGGAAAAAAAGCTAACAAGGAACACACCTAGCCAGGAAAAAAAAGCTAACAAGGAACACAGCTAGCCAGGAAAAAAGCTAACAAGGAAAACAGGTGGCAAATAAAACACCCAGCAAGGAACACAGGTAGCCAGGGGAGAAAAAAGCTAAGAAGGAACACAACTAGCGAGGAAAACATGTAACCAGGACAAACTGAACAAGAAAGACAGCTAACAAGGAAAACAGGCAAGGGGAAAAGCTAACAAGGAAAACAGCTAGGCAGGGAAAAAGCTAACAAGAAACACAGCTAGCCAGGGGAAAAGCTAACAAGGAACGCAGCTAGCCAGGGGAAAAGCTAACAAGGAAAACAGCTAGCCAGGGAAAAAGCTAACAAGGAAAACAGCTAGGCAGGGAAAAAGCTAACAAGGAACACAGCTAGGCAGGGAAAAGCTAACAAGGAACACAGCTAGCCAGGGGAAAAGCTAACAAGGAACACAGCTAGGCAGGGAAAAGCTAACAAGGAACACAGCTAGGCAGGGAAAAGCTAACAAGGAACACAGCTAGCCAGGGGAAAAGCTAACAAGGAACACAGCTAGGCAGGGAAAAGCTAACAAGGAACACAGCTAGGCAGGGAAAAGCTAACAAGGAACACAGCTAGCCAGGGGAAAAGCTAACAAGGAACACACCTAGCCAGGGGAAAAGCTAACAAGGAACACAGGTGGCAAATAAAACAGCTAACAAGGAGAAAAATGAACATAAAAAAAACAAACAGCTAATAAGGAAAACAGCTAAGAGTGGAGGTATTAATTTAGAGAGCAAATGTAGCTAGCTAGTGACTAAGAAAAGCTAGTGAGATGAAAGGCTTGCTTTAATAAAGACAGTAAATTCTTTTGTCAGCATTTTTCAGTCTTTCAAAGTTCATTTAAGACGTATATTTGGTAACAAAAGAGATTTTAAAAAGCGGTATGACTAAAATTGTAGCAGTCAATCTTTAATGTTTAATGCTAATATACTGTTAGCGATAGGCTATGTAGCCCATCACAATATAAATGTATTCTGAAAAAATATAGTGGAATTCGTTCTGACAGAGAATCTCAATGCGGTTTGTGTGTGTGTGTGTGTGTGTGTGTGTGTGTGTGTGTGTGATCAATCTCTGTTGTGTGACTAATGGTGTTTGGTGTTGGCAGGTGCCAAGGTAGCATATTTTCTACCTTAGACACCATGCACATATGATCAATATCTTTCACCTGACTGTCAGATTTGTGTGTGTGTGTGTGTGGGTGTGTGTGTATGTGTGTGTGTGTGTGTGTGGGTGGACGTGTGACATGTCAGTAGTTTGTAGAAGTGCTATGGTAATATTGCAGTAGTCAGGAATGTGTGTGTTAGCCAAGTTGGACGATGTCACCAAGTCATTTCTCACTCGGTGCTGACTGACACACACACACACACACACACACACACACACACACACTTATTCAATTACATCCTCTTCTCCGAGTGTGACTGTTATTCCCTAGGACGTCACTGACCTTAATTCCATTTACGCGTAACTAAATGACACTTAAAATCACATTTCAATGATGAAATACATGCCACCTCACTAATCTAATCAGCCCGTGTGTGTGTGTGTGTGTGTGTGTGTGTGTGTGTGTGTGTGTGTGTGCGTGTGTGTGTGTGTGTAAGCGTGTTTTACACTGTAACTCAATAAAGCCAGCGTTTTTGATTGAGAGCTCATTAATGTAAAATGATCCTCCTCTCGTACAAACGGCGCTTAATGTGATGTACGGAGCAGGACGGGATCCTGGCAGAGCCGCCTGCTGATTGGATTACGGCTTCATGAATATTTATGAGGCGTTTATGAATATTTATATGGCAGATATACAGCAGAGCTGGAGAGATACAGAATAACATGCAACACTCCAGCTCTGATGAATACACGGACACACCGTGATACAACATACGAGATGTAAGTGTGCGAGTGGACGACAGGCCGCGTGCGAGAGCGAGAGCTGGAGGGTTATGGGAAGAAAGAAAGAAAGAAGGAAAGAGGAAAAAAAAAGAAAATAAGGAGAGATAAATAGGGATTCTTTATAGGAGGGAAAGAAAACTTACCAAGTCTTCACATTTGTCCCTCTCTTTATTTTTCTCTTTGCCATTATCCCGCTTTCTATTCTTACTTTTCTTCATTCTTTCTTTCTTTCACACCTTTGCACTTCTTTTTTCCTTACTCATATACATCTTTCACACGAATCCTTCTTTCTTTCTTTCTCATATATTCATCTTTCACACGAATCCTTCTTTCTTTCTTTCTTTCTTTCTTTCTCATATATTCATCTTTCACACGAATCCTTCTTTCTTTCTTTCTTTCTTTCTCCTATATTCATCTTTCACACGAATCCTTCTTTCTTTCTTTCTTTCTTTCTTTCTCCTATATTCATCTTTCACACGAATCCTTCTTTCTTTCTTTCTCATATATTCATCTTTCACATGAATTCTTCTTTCTTTCTTTCTCCTATATTCATCTTTCACACTAATCCTTCTTTCTTTCTTTTTTCTATCTTTCTCCTATATTCATCTTTCACATTAATTCTTCTTTCTTTCTTTCTTTCTTTCTCCTATATTCATCTTTCACACTGATCCTTCTTTCTTTCTTTCTTTCTCCTATATTCATCTTTCACATGAATACTTCTTTCTTTCTTTCTTTCTTTCTTTCTTTCTCCTATATTCATCTTTCACACTAATCCTTTCTTTCTTTCTTTCTATCTCTCCTATATTCATCTTTCACACTAATCCTTTCTTTCTTTCTTTCTATCTCTCCTATATTCATCTTTCACACTAATCCTTCTTTCTTTCTTTCTCCTATATTCATCTTTCACATGAATTCTTCTTTCTTTCTTTCTTTCTTTCTCCTATATTCATCTTTCACACTAATCCTTCTTTCTTTCTTTCTTTCTTTCTCCTATATTCATCTTTCACACTAATCCTTCTTTCTTTCTTTCTTTCTTTCTCCTATATTCATCTTTCACACGAATCCTTCTTTCTTTCTTTCTTTCTTTCTTTCTCCTATATTCATCTTTCACACGAATCCTTCTTTCTTTCTTTCTCCTATATTCATCTTTCACATGAATTCTTCTTTCTTTCTTTCTCCTATATTCATCTTTCACATGAATTCTTCTTTCTTTCTTTCTCCTATATTCATCTTTCACATGAATTCTTCTTTCTTTCTTTCTTTCTTTCTCCTATATTCATCTTTCACACTAATCCTTCTTTCTTTCTTTTTTCTATCTTTCTCCTATATTCATCTTTCACACGAATCCTTCTTTCTTTCTTTCTTTTTTCTATCTTTCTCCTATATTCATCTTTCACATGAATTCTTCTTTCTTTCTTTCTTTCTTTCTCCTATATTCATCTTTCACACTAATCCTTCTTTCTTTCTTTCTTTCTTTCTTTCTCCTATATTCATCTTTCACACTCTGAGGCCCTGTTCACACTAGTGCGATCCTGTTCACACTCTAAGCCTTTTCTTTCTTTCTTTCTTTCTTTCCTTCCTTCCTTCCTTTACCCAGCGTTCTCTCACCCTCTATTCCTTTCTTTCTTTTTGTTCCTCTTTCTTTCTCCCCCTGTCTTTCTGTGGAAGAGACAGATCGAGAACGGGGCCTGGCAAAACAGCAACAAATACAGGTGTGATGACAGAAAAGTGAATGACAGCAGCGAGAGAGAGAGAGAGAGAGAAAAAGAGAGAGCGCACGAGAGAGAGAGAGAGAGAGAGAGAGAGAACCTGCATTCGGTGACAGAAAAAATAAACAGATCAGCAGAACGGAGAGCCTTGGGATTTTTTTTTTTATTATTTG
>NC_071283.1:3061736-3066736 GCF_023375685.1 Ictalurus furcatus
TGTGTGTGTGCGCATGTGTGTGCGTGTGTGAAGGTGATGGATGGTCAGGTCTGATTTGTGCTGTACGCGTCACTGCAAGGATGAACAGCCAATTAAAATGTCAACTTCAGTTTCTTCAGTCAAACACACACACACACACACACACACACACACACATATATATATATATATAGATTGACAGTCAAAAGGAGATGACAGCAGAAAGTTTACAGACTATTTGACCTTTGGTTTACCTAACTCAGGCCATCTGTGGTGTGTGTGTGTGTGTGTGTGTGTGTGTGTGTGTGTGTGTGATTTGTGATGACTGGATAGAACGGAGTACCTGAGCCTAATAAGGAACCAAATCCCTGACAACACTCTGTGTGTGTGTGTGCATCTATGTAGGTGTGTGTGTGTGTGTGTGTGTGTGTGCGTACATCAGGGAATAGAATACATATGCAACATCTCTTGAATGTTAAATCATGGTATCACTTAAAACCACAAACAAAACTTCTCTCTCTCTCTCTCTCACACACACACACACACACACACACACAGAAAACGGCTGGGAAAAAAAAGTCAAATGCTGGGTGACTAACGGCATGCGGCAAGTATTATGTAGGACTGAAGTCTCATAAGCAGCGCTGTGTATCGGGGTGTGTGTGTATATGAGTGTTAGCTCGTTATTGTGCTTTGTGACATGGCGCATTATCCTGCTGGAAGCAGCCATTACATGGTGTTCAACTGTAGCCATACATACGGACGCTCGTATTCAGGAAAGATATTCAGGCGTACAAACGGTGCTCGATTGGTATGAAAGGATTCGACGTGTCCGGAGGGCACCTTCCTCACAGCACTACACCGCCTCCACCAGCCTGAACGGACAGACTGCACGTTAGAGCCATGAATTCATGCTGCTGACGCATATTTCTGAGCCATACTCAATTGTTCAGTTTTGGTGACCCACTGCAGCCTCGGATTACTATCCTGGGTGGTCGTTAACCCTCAAGGATTGATATATCATGTATACTGAGATGCTTTTCTCCTCACCACGGTTGTAAAGAGTGGTTATGTGAGTGACTGTAGCCTTTCTGTCAGCTCGAATCAGTCTGTCATTCTTCCCTCACCTATCGGTTCTGTTCAAAGAACGCCCCCCATGCCCGTCCCCATGTCCCCCCGTGTCTCATCCCCCCCATCCCCGTCTCCCCCCGTGTCTCTTCCCCCTCATCCCCTTTCCCCCCCGTGTCTCGTCCCCCCCCATCCCCGTTTCCCCCCGTGTCTCGTCCCCCCATCCCCGTTTCCCCCCGTGTCTCTTCCCCCTCATCCCCTTTCCCCCCCGTGTCTCATCCCCCCCATCCCCGTTTCCCCCCGTGTCTCTTCCCCCTCATCCCCTTTCCCCCCCGTGTCTCATCCCCCCCATCCCCGTCTCCCCCCGTGTCTCTTCCCCCTCATCCCCTTTCCCCCCCGTGTCTCGTCCCCCCCATCCCCGTTTCCCCCCGTGTCTCGTCCCCCCATCCCCGTTTCCCCCCGTGTCTCTTCCCCCTCATCCCCTTTCCCCCCCGTGTCTCGTCCCCCCATCCCCTTTCCCCCCCGTGTCTCGTCCCCCCCATCCCCGTTTCCCCCCGTGTCTCGTCCCCCCATCCCCGTTTCCCCCCGTGTCTCTTCCCCCTCATCCCCTTTCCCCCCCGTGTCTCGTCCCCCCCATCCCCGTCTCCCCCCGTGTCTCGTCCCCCCCATCCCCTTTTCCCCCAGTGTCCCCCCCCCACCACCATTGTGTACGAGTTTTCATTTTGTCTAGCTCCGCCTCCAGCTCTATTCTCTCTTTATCCACGTGCGTCTTGGTGTTCCTTCGTCCAGCGTAGAAAGATCTACACTACAAAATATTGGGTGGGGTTTTCTTTTTCCCCCTTCCTTCTTATTCTCCCTAATAAATAATAAATCCGTTGTTTATCCTATATCCGTTAGACTGTCTATAGACGAACGACCCCGTTGACTTCCTCACACTGTACCATCATTATAGAGAACAACTCTGCAGGGCTTTTCCTGATTAGGTCCGAGTTCTGTTTCTTTCCGTCTGATGATAAAATATTCACGAGCAGAAAACGGAGCCAGGCTTCGGCACCGCGGAACCGCTCCGGAGCGAGCGGGCGACGGGAGAGGACCGTGTTCGGCACCGTCCGGTGCTGACGAGACGCTGAGAGAGAAGACAAGCGAGCTTTGGTTATTAAGACGAAGCATATGCGGCGGTGAAATAACGATTGGTAAGCATCCGTGAATCAACTGCCGCCTCTCGTGGGCCTTTTCAGAATCGACCCGGGACAGATCGGCCCGTCGAAACGAGCTGCTGCGGGTAGATGCTTCGCTTTTGATTTCCGAAGCGACGAAATAGCGCGCGGTTGTCAGCATGAAAGCACCTTACACTGCGATTTCTGCCGAACGGGTGTGTATGCGTGTTTATGTACGCAATTAACACGAGTCACTTACTGAATCACAGGAGAGTTCTCATTTCCTGCTGAATATTATGGGTCATAAGTGACGTTTGAGAACATATGCCTCATAAGTAATGGCCAGTGGTGTTGTTTGTCAGATGGTAGCCCATCTGCTTCAAAGCTTTGGTGTATTGTGCGGTTCGAGACGCTTTTCTGCTCAGCACGGTTTGGTTACTGATTAATTACCTGTTCGATAAAACCAGTCTGGCCATTCTCCTCCGATCTCGCTCATCAACAACGCGTTCCCGCCCACAGAACCGTCGCTCGCTGGATGTTTTTTGTTTTCCGCGCCATTCTGTGTAGAGACTGTTATGACCGGATTGTTTTTTTTTAAACACTTTTTTAAACCAGCAACAACCAATCCACAGTCACTGCGATCACTGAGACTCCGCCCCTCTCCATTTTGATCTTTGATGTGAACATTAACGGAAGCTTTTGACCCGTGTCTGCGTGATTTTGCTCGTAACACCGTTACACGGATCACTGAACGAACGTGTAGGAATACCGGTGTTCCTATTAAAGTGGCCAGTGGGAGAAAAAAGGGCAGAGTGCGTCTCCTATGAGCAACGCGTCTGAACAGATGACATCTCAAACTAAATGATATAAGTGGTGTTGGAGATGGAAGGTTAATGCTGTGTGTGTGTAAAGACAGAAGAGAGGATTAAACAGATAGTGTCAAAAAAAAAAAGAGAGAGAGAGAAAGAGAGAGAGAGAGAGAGAGAGAGAGAGAGAGAGTGGGGGGGGGGTGGGGGTGCTGGAGTGAAAAGAGAAAAATAAACCCACACAAATGCCACATTTTGTTGTCACAGCAACACTCAATCCCTCCATCTCTCTTCTTCTGCTACCATTTTGCTTCCTCCATCTGTCTCGATCCCTGGCCTTCATCAACCCCGCCCACCCTCCCCCAGGCCCCGCCTCCGCCTCCACACTCGTATTCCTGACTTGCAGCACTTAAGTCATTAACATTCTTTTTGATTCCAGATTTATAATCTACAAAACCAGTCTGATCAGTCATGAGACCCTACTAATGTTGTCTGTGTGTGTGTGTGTGTGTGTGTGTGTGTGTGTGAGAGAGAGAGAGAGACAGATAGCCTAGCAACCTACATAACCCACACACACACACGGAGCAATCTCCACGGAGCGAGATCGATCCTCTCTCGTTGGTCGCTAATGGAGGTTCGGCACGTTGAGGTCCCCCCTCCCCCCGCACCGCTCTCTGCGCTTGACGGCTTAAAGCCGAGATTTAACGTCGGAATGAGATATCAGGGGGACGGAATGATGAAAAGGGTGTGCGCTGAAGTGCTGAAATCACATCCCATTATATTCTCATAACATCTTAAGCAAAGCGTTCTGATCTTCCTACACGTACACGCTGAGGGGGAAAATAAGCGTGTGTATTCCGGCACTTTCCTTCTCATCATTTGAACCTAGCACTTCCAGTCCGATGTCTTTTGACCTAGCTACTGATTATAATAATAAAATAAACAAAAGAAAAGATATATTCATAAGGGATGAAAAATGGAATGGATGAGGACACCACAATCGACCAATCTTAGTATTTTATTTATTTATTTATTTATTTATTTATTTATTTATTTATTTTCGGCAATTACAGCTTCGAGACATCTAAAAGTCCATCCATCCATCTTCTTTATCCTTTACGGTGAGAAGTAATCGTGTTTTTTTATCATTTTATTTATTTATTTATTTTTTTACAGCATTGTGGTTAAATTGTGGCCCATACCTCTTGGAAACCGTCTTCGATTCCCCAAGGTTACGAGTCTCCCTCTGATGGATTAGCAATTTCAACACCCTCCATAAATTTTCAGCCAAGCCAAGGCTCCTTTGTTTTTGTTTTTTTTTAGACATTTTTTTTTTTTAGAAACCACTTTCGAGTTTATTTGCCTGTATGTTTGATGTCATTGTTGAAACGTCCATCTTCTCCTCAGCTTCTTGGACACTAACGTTTAACGCACTGGTCAGTGACCAACCCTGTTCCTGGAGATCTACCTTCCTGAAGACTTTCGCTCCAACCGTAATCGTGCCCACCTGACCATCTAATCTAATCTAATCTAATCATCGCCTTAAGAGCTTCTCCATCATCTAAAAAAACAGGTGTGTTGGATTTTGGTTGGAGATGAAACCTGAAGGAGATCTCAAGGAAAAGCGTTGGTGATGGTGACCACTGCTCTAACGTGTCCTGGTACGCCCGTCCATTCATAGTTCCTTCGATGGTGTCTAATACCCCAGTAAATTTTGTATCGTAGGTTTATTTAATGTCTAAAACATTTCCAACCTGTAGATCAAAAGAATGAACACTACTAGTGCGAATAAATGACAATCCTTTGGACAAAACACCAACCGTGCAAGCTTACCATCGGGAGCAACCCTCGGGGGCCGGGACTCGAACCGCCAACCCTACGATTAGCAGACGCCACTCTACCGCCACCACAGCGCTACCACCTGAGCCACAGCCGCCCGATTTAATTATCCCGATACTTCTCTGTGGATGACTTAATAGAGCTAAGAATG
>NC_071283.1:3069236-3138314 GCF_023375685.1 Ictalurus furcatus
CCCGTTCATCAGCTCGGCCCAAGAGGCTGATGGGAGATATGCCAAGCGGTGAACGAGAGTGACATTCCAATCCACAACACCTAGCACAGAGACTCTAACACACACACGGATGCAAACTTGTTTATTATTGATATTGTGAATCATCTATATCCGATGACTTTTTGAAAAGGTGGGGGGGTGGGGGTTGGTCTGCGAGGACAGGGTCACGGTGAATGAAATCATGAGACTCACACCTTCCGAGTTGTCCAAAAAACAAACAAACAAACAAACAAATGAAATCAACCCTCCTCCTGGCTTCACACGTGCAACGCTCCTTGGAAGAGTGAACACGACTGAATAGAGCCGTCCCTGGAGGTACGCACACATGCCTTAAGGTAAGAAACTCTGACGGTAGCGTTACGATATCATTACTTATGTCAGTTAAGGTTATGTCAAGCTTGGGACTGTTAATTAAGCCAACACGGCTGACTTGTTTTGAGTGAACGTTGTTAGCGTTATTTCCACCGAATCTAACGTTAGCTCGCGTACTTTAAAAAACAATAATCCAAATACACTACTTGTATAACGTACAACTTGTTTAACTTGTATAACATCGCCTTTTTGCCATTCGTTAATACAACTTAATTAACTTCGTTAACACTACTATACTGTACTGTACTATATTAAAGCTACTATACTGTACTGTACTACACTATAGATACTATACTATACTATACTATATTATACTATACTATAGCTACTATATTATACTGTACTATACTATAGCTACTATACTATATTATACTATACTATACTGTACTATACTATAGCTATTGTACTATACTATATTATACTATACTATAGCTACTCTACTATACTGTACTATACTATACTGTACTACGCTATAGCTACTATACTATACTATATTATACTATACTATAGCTACTATACTATACTGTACTACACTATAGCTACTATACTATACTATATTATACTATACTATAGCTACTATACTATACTGTACTATACTATAGCTACTATACTATACTGTACTACACTATAGCTAACATACTATACTATATTATACTATACTATAGCTACTATACTATACTATACTATATTAAAGCTACTATACTATACTACACTATAGCTACTATACTATACTGTACTATACTATATTAAAGCTACTATACTATACTGTACTACACTATAGCTACTATACTATACTGTACTATACTATACTGTACTACACTATAGCTACTATACTATACTATATTATACTATACTATAGCTACTATACTATACTGTACTATACTATACTGTACTACACTATAGCTACTATACTATACTATATTATACTATACTATAGCTACTATACTATATTATACTATACTATAGCTACTATACTATATTATACTATACTATACTGTACTATACTATAGCTATTGTACTATACTATATTATACTATACTATAGCTACTCTACTATACTGTACTATACTATACTGTACTACGCTATAGCTACTATACTATACTATATTATACTATACTATAGCTACTATACTATACTGTACTACACTATAGCTACTATACTATACTATATTATACTATACTATAGCTACTATACTATACTGTACTATACTATAGCTACTATACTATACTGTACTACACTATAGCTAACATACTATACTATATTATACTATACTATAGCTACTATACTATACTATACTATATTAAAGCTACTATACTATACTACACTATAGCTACTATACTATACTGTACTATACTATATTAAAGCTACTATACTATACTGTACTACACTATAGCTACTATACTATACTGTACTATACTATACTGTACTACACTATAGCTACTATACTATACTATATTATACTATACTATAGCTACTATACTATACTGTACTATACTATACTGTACTACACTATAGCTACTATACTATACTATATTATACTATACTATAGCTACTATACTATACTGTACTACACTATAGCTACTATACTATACTATATTATACTATACTATAGCTACTATACTATACTGTACTACACTATAGCTACTATACTATACTATATTATACTATACTATAGCTACTATACTATACTGTACTATACTATATTAAAGCTACTATACTATACTGTACTATACTATAGTATACTATAGCTACTATACTATATTATGTTATACTACACTATAGCTACTATACTATACTATATTATACTATACTATAACTACTATACTATACTGTACTATACTGTACTATATTATACTATACTATAGCTACTATACTATACTGTACTATATTATAGCTACTATACTGTACTGTACTATACTATATTAAAGCTACTATACTATACTGTACTATACTGTACTATATTATACTATACTATAGCTACTATACTATACTATACTATAGCTATTATACTGTATTGTACTATACTATAGCTACTATACTATAATATAGCTACTATACTAAGTTATACTATACTATAGCTACTATACTATACTGAACTATCCTATAGCTACTATACTATAATATAGCTACTATACTATACTGTAGTGTACTATACTATAGCTACTATACTGTACTGTACTATACTATAGCTACTATACTATAGCTACTATACTATACCGTACTATAGCTACTATACTATACCGTACTATACCGCTATACTGTACTATACTATACTATAGCTACTATACTATACCGTACTACACTATACTATACTATAGCTACTATACTATATTATACTATACTATAGCTACTATACTGTACTATACTATACTATAGCTACTATACTATACCGTATTATACTACACCATACTATAGCTACTATACTGTACTATACTATATTATAGCTACTATACTATATTATACTATACTATAGCTACTATACTATACCGTACTATACTATACTATAGCTATTATACTATACCGTACTATACTGTACTATAGTATACTATACTATAGCTACTATACTATAGCTACTATACTGCACTATACTATACTATAGCTACTATACTATACCGTATTATACTATACTATACTACAGCTACTATATTGTACTATACTATAGCAACTATACTGTACTGTATTATACTATACTGTACTGTACTATACTATACTATAGCTACTATACTATATTATACTATACTATAGCAACTATACTATACTGTACTATAGCTACTATACTGTACTATACTGTACTACAATGGAATAAAACGGTTTGCTTTTACGACAGGGTTTGAAATTAACACCGGGTATAAATCCATTGCAGCGGGTAACGATGTCACTAGCTCACTAGCCAATCTGGCAGGTTATGTTTCACAAACGATGTTCACTCAAGTCGCCGGCGAAGTCCGTGCAATCCGCGCGGATTTAGTGCACATACTCGACTCACGAGTCAACGTGAATATGAAATCGAGCCGAACCTGCGCGATTCTGGCTTACTTCCATACGACCGTCACTAAGCAACAAATAAAGGCACGCCGGTTTGTTTGATTCGAAGGGGATAGCTCAGACCCAAGAAACATAATCACGTGGGGTAACTAACCCCAGTGTAAAAAGGAAAGAAGCACCTAGCAATGACGAAGCACATCTGTAGCACAACCCTGGCCTATCCTGGCTAGGTGTACTTTTTACAAGACCACAGCTTTGTCTGGTGGTGTAGTTTGACGCACGTTAAGACATTTTTGGACTCGGCTCTACACTCTCTTGACTGTTTATTCTTTTATTTGTTTGTTTGTTTATTTATTTATTTATTTATTTAACTGCCCCGAACTGATGTCCTGTTACATGACTTTCTTACATTATTTCCTCTGCATTATCACCTTACATTATCTACTGATTGGAGCTAGCATTCCTGTAGCGCGCTCAGTGAGACACACACACACACACACACCATGTACACAAAGCAAATTGTCACTGACATGTAATAACAGTGTTATAACAGTGTTATGTAACTACGCAGCATGATTAAGTCCTCTCTCTCTCTCTCTCTCTCTTTCTCCGTTTCCACTGCATTGATTGGCCCGCCATTGATTAACTGTTACCTTTCATTTCGCTCCAGTGGCTTAGTAATGGGCTCGGCCTCCATACACACACACACACACACACACACACACAGATCGAGAGAGAATGAGGGAGAGAGAAACACTGTCTAGGAAGAACCTAAAAAACAATTGCAGTCGGATCAAAGTCTCTTCTCTCCTCCTTTCCCAGAATCCGGCGGGAATTTGACGATGACATTTGCGGTTGAGCTCTGGAACGAATAGCGCTAATTCTCTCCCCGAACACCAAGCCACCACCGCCAACACACACACACACACACACACACACACACACACACACACTATTCGCTCAAATTAGCCCCAGCCAATCAAAGATTACTGTAACACTGCATGTAAGCTAACAGCGTTCAGGACGGGGACATAATGGGTTCGGTAACCTTTTCCCACCGAATATTACCACTGGAAATAAAACACCTCAACAATTAATAGCATGAGGAAAAGAAAAAACAACACACACACACACACACGGCCAGTAGAAGATAATTAACACACAACGGACGTGTAGGAAAAGTGTTGGATAGAAACAAACACATTTGCACCTTGGCTTCAATAATTAAGCAAAATAATAATAATAATAATAATAATAATAATAATAATAATAATAATGATGATAATTTAAAGCAGTACATAAGCATTAATAATCCAGGATAGCTTTGTTCAGCTACTGTGCATCGTGTCATGTGTAAATAATATCATCACGGCGCAGCTACTTAATCGTTAACCTTGACTTAATGAAGCAAAGCAGGTTTATTAATGGTAACGTTAACCTCTGCTTCTTATTCACGTGAACGTCTTTGGGTTGTCGCGGGTTCACGGTGAGTCACGGCGTAAGCCCGGCCAGTTGACTTTTTTTTTTTTTTCAAAATACAACGATTTTCCGTCTTTTTTATTTGAGTTTTATTGTGCTGCCTTTCCTCGCAGCCGCCCTCTACTTCATCGTCTAACTACAATACGATAATAAATACTAACGGTTTAAGAAAAGAGCTTTTACGGTAAAGTCCTGGTCAGTAGGAATAACCTGAGGTAATATGTCTCTCGTCAGTTTTACATGTTGGGAAAGACTCCCGGAAGGAAAAGAGGATTTGGGCCCCGTGTTCAGTATCAACGCCGTCGTCTCCCGCCGAAACCGGTGCAGGTGGTGTTTAATTAAGAGGACGTGTCGGAGAGGCGAGTCTTCCGAGGGTTTCATGTAAGTTAACGAGTTCCTCGCACAGACGTGTTATGGTCATGTGAACGACGAATGATAAAGCACAGCTTGCATGCCTGGCCACGCCCCCTACGACGATCAAAAAATGATTTTTATTATTAAAATGAGGTGTATGCTGTGCGTGTGGGATTATTATAAATCTCTGTGATTTATACATCGTGAAGACACGCCCATCTCTGATTTATACATCGTGAAGACACGCCCATCTCTGATTTATACATCGTGAAGACACGCCCATCTTTGTGATTTATACATCATGAAGATACGCCCATCTCTGTGATTTATACATCGTGAAGACACGCCCATCTCTGATTTATACATCGTGAAGATACGCCCATCTCTGTAATTTATACATCGTGAAGACACGCCCATCTCTGTAATTTATACATCGTGGAGACACGCCCATCTCTGATTTATACATCATGAAGATACGCCCATCTCTGTGATTTATACATCGTGGAGACACGCCCATCTTTGATTTATACATCGTGGAGACATGCCCATCTCTGATTTATACATTGTGAAGATACGCCCATCTCTGATTTATACATCGTGAAGATATGCCCATCTCTGATTTATACATCGTGGAGACATGCCCATCTTTGATTTATACATCGTGAAGATATGCCCATCTCTGATTTATACATCGTGAAGATATGCCCATCTCTGATTTATACATCATGAAGACACGCCCATCTTTGTGATTTATACATCATGAAGATACGCCCATCTCTGATTTATACATCGTGAAGACACGCCCATCTTTGTGATTTATACATCGTGAAGATACGCCCATCTCTGATTTATACATCATGAAGACACGCCCATCTCTGTAATTTATACATCGTGAAGATACGCCCATCTCTGATTTATACATCATGAAGATACGCCCATCTCTGATTTATACATCATGAAGACACGCCCATCTCTGTAATTTATACATCGTGAAGACACGCCCATCTCTGTAATTTATACATCGTGAAGACACGCCCATCTCTGTAATTTATACATCGTGAAGACACGCCCATCTCTGATTTATACATCGTGAAGATACGCCCATCTCTGATTTATACATCATGAAGATACGCCCATCTCTGTGATTTATACATTGTGAAGACACGCCCATCTCTGTAATTTATACATCATGAAGACACGCCCATCTCTGTGATTTATACAGAGATTGTTTATCCTGTACATAATCACGGACTACGGATGTCCAACATTACTTAACACACATATGTCCGGAAAAAGAACAGTTAGGAGATTCGATCAATTTGTTTCCTTTTGGTTATTGTTATATACACAAAATAACATAAAAAACATAAAAATAACATAACACTACATCTGACATCTGGAGAGCAATGTGAGTGATTAATTTTTAGAGACAAAGTGTTCGGTGAAGCCTGTACACTTCGCACGCGCGCGCGCGTGTGTGTGTGTGTGTGTGTGTGTGTGTGTGTGTGTTTTAATGTGCGCTACACTCTGGTTCTCTGACTTTAACAATCTAATTATCGTTTCCTTTCATCATCATTTCTGTCAAATGCCTGGCATGGTACAGCTGCATGTGTGTGTGTGTGTGTGTGTGTGTGTGTGTGTGTGGAATATAAGTGTGAATGAAACTTCCTCAATTACTAAATCCCTACTGAATAAAATATACTCTTATACTCTTAACCACACACACACACACACACACACACACACACACACTCACTGAGAGAGGCTGTGTAAGTCATGAAGTCATCACATAATGGAGTGAGCGTGACCTTTCAATCTGCTGAAGAGGCTCGTGGAGGGGGGCGAACGTGGGAACGACAGAATGAACGAGTGTGTGAAAGAGTGACTGAGCACCATTTAACTCCTCTTGTTCCCCTAAATAGCTTCTTTAGACTCGGCCAGGCCAACTCAAACACCCACTGCTATTCAGGCTAACACTAGCGCGCGCACACACACACACACACACACAAACAATCAGCCATGGGTAGTAGGTTATTAGGGGTCGTGACTAAATACCACCGCTAGTAGAATAACTTAACTTATTCCTCATAACATTCGCCATCAACAACTCTTCTATATAGTCTATATAGTCCGCTATATAGTCCGCTAACAGTAGGCTTTGGTTGCTAAGCAGCGTACCAGACAAAAATGAGGGTTTTCTATGGACAGAATGGTTGGCGTGGAACGGTTTTATTGAATTTTATGAATTAAATTTACTCCAGATGTCGTTCACTGATTGTCACCGGTTAGCAAAATCCCTGGATCGTTATGCGTGCGTTTTCCTTTTTGCCACTGCGTTACCGGTGAAAAACCCCCGGCATTTCAACCCGGGTTGCCAGTTTGCCTCACAAATGATGGTTTTCTTAATCCCACTGCAAATAATCAACAACGGGATTGGTCAACGCAAAGCAAAACGGCAAAGACCTCCGTCCTGAAGATCCGTCCTGCTTTACGTCTGACTGTTACAAAGCTCTGACACTGGAGACTCCTGGAGTAATATAAGCCCAAGCTGTGCCTTGTAGCCAAACTAGACTGCTGGCAGATAACATTAATGAACCCCATCTGGCCAATCAGAATCAAGATTTCAACAGCGCAGGTTTCCTGGTCAAAGAAAGTAGCAGTTTGTAGTCGAACGCATAAAAAGGTTTTACACCAGGATCGGACAGTTAATAATAAGGCCAATCTGGCAACCCTGATTGAACATAGCCATGTCCTTTACGGAAATTTAACATTACTGGTCTTGACATGAAATCAAATCTGTATACGTTCCCAGCAAAAAGACGTCGGTAATACACATCAATAATAATGAAATCTCATTATTACCAACACAGTGTGGCACTGGACAGAGCAAATTAAACAAATGGTTTTGAGTTACAATTGAACACACACACACACACACATATATGTGCACCTTCACACCTTACCTTCACGTCATCCACTTTCATCCTTGTGCCTTTCTTTCCTACAAAGATGTCATCAATGTCCACCAGGATGTAGCGTTCCAACGAGCGTGACAGTTTCTTGCCAGTGAGGTAGGCAATTGCGTCCACCAATATGAGTCGGTGTAGCCAGTAGCCCAGGCCTTGCCCAAACAGCACCCTCTGAACCCCATCATAAAGCCCCAAGTCCTGAACCACAGTGGCTTGGAGCCCGGTCACCATCCTTCCACTGGCATCGTCCGGACTAAGCCGTGATCTGGCGAGCAGTACTGGCTCGTATGTGGAGTGGTTGGACTGGAATACGGTCCAGTCGTCACCTGGAAGTGGTCCTCGATCCACTTCGGCTCGAGTAACGTAGAGCAGCGGTGAGCGCGGATTAACACAGCAGTCGCACAGGGGTACGTTGGTTTGTAAGGTTAGGGGGAAGCCCTTGAGGTGCACGGTAGGCTGGGAGTTCTCACTAGCACGGTGAAAGGCAACAAGTCCAACGCTGTACTCAACGCAATACTTGTCTAGAAGGTCACGGTTCCACGCGTCCATACCTACATACTTGAGCACATTCTCATAGATGACCAGTGCATATCGCCCACGACCCTTGTGGGTCAGTGGAGGGATGTCGCCTTTCCCTGGTGCGATCTCAGCTTGGTAGCGAAACTGGTTGGATTCTAGGATGGCGATAATATCCTGCCCCAGCTGGGAGTACTGGCTCTCCACAAACACCAACACTACAGGGTCCTTCCTCGACGGGTCCATGGGTTTAGGCATCCGCAACTCTGCTGGTCGGAAAGGTAGCACCCGGAGTTCAGCGCAGTCTTGGCCAGCACCATGGTCCGTCAGATCCAGCTCCTGGGCAGACCCCGTGTAGAGATAGTAGGCGGAGACTATGACACTGACCATGCAGAAGGTGGCGAGGAGGATAACCAGCCTCCTCAAGTTCCTCCGCAGCTTCACGGCCAGATTCATGGCAAACGGCGTACATGTGTAGGACGAAGTCTCGGATGGTTCGCTAACCTAGACTAAAGAAAAAGGATCGGCCGACTAGCAAGCATCTCGTAGTCATGTTACCATCGCACAGCGCAGGCTAGCGATCTTTCTTTTACTCCAGATGTTCTGTAGAACGGCCTCCGGATCCTTACATCGTTCTCAAACGCTTGATCTGTACAAAGTCACCACGCTAGTCGGACGCCATTTTATCCATGGTCCCAAAATTCCAACGCTAAATCCTTGCGACCTGTTAAAAGAGGAAAGAAAACAAAAGACACATCTCCTGTCAGTCTACAAATGAGCACTTAAGACCCGTGTCTGTGAAAGTGTCGAAGTTTCCCCCTCCCCCGGGTGCACATCAAGGGAGGATAACGATGCTCTAAAGGGACAAACCGAGCCGTCAAGACTCCAGGTTGTTTTCAATCGACAGTCCACCAGCTGTGACCAACACTTCCCGAGGGGACACATGATTGGTCGGGCTTAAATAGGATAGGAAGTGTGCGTGGGGGGAGGGGGAAGCGAGGCAACGAGAGCTCCGAGCTGGCTTGCAAGGAGAAGCGACCATCACGTACCCACCCACGTACACCGTGGCACACGCAGAATTAATTCTAGTCCACAGAAACGACATCTCAAGGCGACGAACGACTCGACAGAAAGTAAGAATTAGGTCAGGTTACGCTTTAATACGCTTTCGGACAACTCCGATCGTTCGTTTTCCTCGTTTCAGCCTGGCATTGAAATGGCGTTTTGGGCTATTTTCATAATCTCACCTCCAAAACATTTTTTTTTTTACGCCTGAACAAATCTATGTGCTATATAAACGACAGGATAAAGTACTTCACTGCTCTCTACAATATCTAATACCATTACCGTCCAGAACACTTAGCCATCTTTACTGGCATCCGCCATGTGGAGCGTAAATCAGACGGAACAGTTCTCTCCTTCAGGTAGCTCGAGCAATCCCGTCCTCGCCGTTTCTTTTCGCGTGGACGGAAAACTTTATGCAAAGGATCCAGGAACATAGATTCTGGACGGAAGAGATTTGAAAGAAATACTGGATATCTAATAATAACAGACGACGCTTTCATACCTTCAGCGGAGGATTGGTAGGGTATGGGACGTGTTCAGAATACCATCAGCATACGGGAGCACGTAGGGCGAAGTCGTTTCGGGCTTTCGATTAATAAAAGGTCAGAGGTTAGATGTGCTTGAAGAACCTGCCCGTGTGTGCAAACCCTGCTGAGAAAAAAACCCCACCAAACAACAATACAAACCCTGATAGAATGTGTAATGGTTTTAATGATTATACAAAATGGGAATTGTATTGGTTTGAATGGAAACTGTAACGATGGCTGTGGGTCTCTACTGGTAATTTATTGCCTTCTATTGGTGGCATGTGATGTCTAGTGGATACCATTAAGCACCGATAATGGTAATGCTTGTAATGGTTAGCCGATGGTTTTTAATGGTATTTGTAGTGGAAACCATTTGAAACAATTTCTCTGATGGTTTCTATTGTTTGTTTGTTTGTTTGTTTGTTTTTTCCAGCAGGACATGAGAGACCATTCTACTCGCAGTCCTGACCATACGAACCATTCGAATTTCTCTGATGGTTTCTATTGGGGTTTTTCTTTTTTTTCCAGCAGGGAAGGAGGAATGAGGAATTATTTTTAAGGGTTTGATAGCCTATTGGACAAAGTGTTGTGATGTTTCTTCATGCACATCTGTGCATATACATCTGGACAGTATTGTCCATATAATCGCTAGAAATGCCAGAAAATTGTTATACAAGCGTGTGCAAAGGAAATGATGGACTGATAACACAATCAGTGAGTTTTTTTGTTTATTATTATTATTATTATTATTATTATTATTATCATCATTTTACTATGGGGTACACTTGGATTATTTTTCTGGCGCACAGACGCGCGCTTTCAGACGAGTTTCTCCTCCTGTTTTCAGTCTCTTTACGCGTGTGTATATTTATTATTTTCTCGTCCATACCTGTGAACGGTTTGACTTCTGAGGATTTCCTCTCGAGCGCGTCTGGGAGCGCACACGTTACCAAAACGCACTTGTTCTCCCTCACCGCCAGGCGGCGCGTCCTTCTGTGGTAACGCGCCCTGTGGGCTAAATTAACCTTTTATTTAATCGGCGGTTAATTAATAAACACTCAGGAATGACCCGAAACTCCAACACAGCCAGGAGTACAATTTTCAATGACACACACACACACACACACACACACACACACAGTTCTCAGAGTGTCAGCTGAACTTCTGAAGGTTTTAAAGCGCGCCCAGAAAAGCAAATTTCAAAGAATTTCAGTGAAGAAGAAAAAAAGTTTGACTTTTATTTATTTGTTTGTTTGTTTGTTTGTTTGTTTTTTAAAGCACAAACACTATAAATGGCAGAAGCGACCCATCAGTATGTGCGTTCACGCAAATCAGCCAGGCGCATCATGCCACCGACAATAAAACAAAAAAAGTGAATGAAGGAATGCACTGACTTCCAAAAATATTTCCGTGATACACTACAGTGTATGGATGGATGCATCTGGAGCGCGTGCTTAATCCCGATCCTGCAGGATGCATGGCATTCCGACACACCGCACAAGTCAAATAAATATCATAAACGGGATCCAAGCTCAAGCACAACGCCTTTTGAAGTTGCACCTGGAAAGGAGATTTAAACTAGGCCTAAAAAACAAACAAACAAAAAAAACAACAACAACCCCCAAACAAACAAACAATTGATGCAAAGTGATGCGCTCTGGAGGATGCGCGAGAGCCGCGATGCGCGGACTTACCTCAAGCCGAGGATGAGGCTCTTGCGTGCGGGGAGACGAGGCGAGTGAGCCGCCTTCCGAGCCCGAGCTCATCGCCTCCTTCTGCTGCTGATCCGGAGGCAGCCATCCGGAATGATGCAGCCACCTATTCACCTCTCTCTCTCTCTCTCTCTCTCTCTCTCTCTGTGATGACGATGCTGCGTCGCTGAGGGAACGCCGCCACTGCCGCTTCTCTTACTGCCTTCACTGACTTTAACGCGCGCGGATGCCTGTGCGTGTGTGTGTGTGTGCGTGTGTGTGTGTGCGTGTATGTGTGTGCGCGTGAGATTCTCTTCGTGTGACTGACACCGCGGCCGGTAATCAGATATGTTCATTGTGCAGGTTCCTGACTGAACGGTTCGGTTGGTGCTGAATCGGAGTCACTTCATCCAAAACCCTCAACTTCCGACCAGAATTCTTTTTAACGCCTTGTAGCCTGTGGAATCAGACATCATGCGGAAAAGAGATGAATTCACTGCAGACACAGGGTTTAATTAACACCAACAATATACATTTACCATGTAATTAACCCCCTGCAGTTTTACATTAGCATCTAGAATGATGAATTAATTCCTAGTGTTACCGTATTAACTCCTACAATACCGTATTAACTCCTATAGTGCCTTATTAACCCCTACAATACTGTATTAACTCCTATAGTGCCTTATTAACACCTACAATACTGTATTAACTCCTGTAGTGCCTTATTAACTCCTACAATACCGTATTAACTCCTATAGTGCCTTATTAACACCTACAATACTGTATTAACTCCTGTAGTGCCTTATTAACACCTACAATACTGTATTAACTCCTATAGTGCCTTATTAACACCTACAATACCGTATTAATTCCCGTAGTGCCTTATTAACACCTACAATACCGTATTAACTCCCGTAGTGCCTTATTAACACCAACAATACCGTATTAACTCCCGTAGTGCCTTATTAACTCCTACAATACCGTATTAACTCCCGTAGTGCCTTATTAACACCTACAATACCGTATTAACTCCTGTAGTGCCTTATTAACACCTACAAGACCGTATTAACTCCTGTAGTGCCTAATTAACACCTACAATACCGTATTAACTCCTATAGTGCCTTATTAACACCTACAATACCGTATTAACTCCCGTAGTGCCTTATTAACACCTACAATACCGTATTAACTCCTGTACTGCCTAATTAACACCTACAATACCGTATTAACTCCTATAGTGCCTTATTAACACCTACAATACCGTATTAACTCCCGTAGTGCCTTATTAACACCTACAATACCGTATTAACTCCTATAGTGCCTTACTAACACCTACAATACCGTATTAACTCCCGTAGTGCCTTATTAACACCTACAATACCGTATTAACTCCTGTAGTGCCTTATTAACACCTACAATACCGTATTAACTCCTGTAGTGCCTTATTAACACCTACAATACCGTATTAACTCCTGTAGTGCCTTATTAACACCTACAATACCGTATTAACTCCCGTAGTGCCTTATTAACACCTACAATACCGTATTAACTCCTGTAGTGCCTTATTAACACCTACAATACCGTATTAACTCCTATAGTGCCTTACTAACACCTACAATACCGTATTAACTCCCGTAGTGCCTTATTAACACCTACAATACCGTATTAACTCCTGTAGTGCCTTATTAACACCTACAATACCGTATTAACTCCTGTAGTGCCTTATTAACACCTACAATACCGTATTAATTCCTGTAGTGCCTTATTAACCCCTACAATACTGTATTACATCCCGTAGTGCCTTATTAACCCCTACAATACTGTATTACATCCCGTAGTGCCTTATTAACACCTACAATGCCATATTAACTCCTGTAGTGCCTTATTAACACCTACAATACCGTATTAACTCCTATAGTGCCTTATTAACACCTACAATACCGTATTAACTCCTGTAGTGCCTTATTAACACCTACAAGGTTGTAGTAACACCTACAGTGTTGTATTAAATGCTACAATGTCACGTTAGTATTTAATTTAGCATGTAATTCATTCTTACAGTGTATATTTGATATTAAGTTAACTCTGCCAGTGTTAAACAAACACTCAGCTTAAAGCTACAATTGGAAAGTCTTTTCCACTTGTTAAATTCTATTGATATTCTACAATTCTGTTGTTTCATTTTGATAGTAATAATAATAATAATAATAATAAAAAAAGACCAACATTAACACACCGAGGCATCCATGCATGTCCGTCAATCACTTCGCATGTGCACAGCTCTCAGCGGAGAGAAAAGATCAACTTAAGAGCTGCATGTGAGCGAAACAGTCTACAGTCCCCATCCCTGATGTTCCCCAGGGTCTGCGACATAACGTTCCGTCTCTTCTATCCTGTAGTTGATTATTCTTATGTGTACCAGTATGTGCATCAGTGGTTCACTGTATTGCACAAAGTACTCACCTTTCACAATGAAAACACTCACAGTGGGACACTCAGTCTGTCAGCTGTGATTAAACAGAATTCCTTCCAAACATTGATCTTTGCACCGTTCCAAACAAACAGTGGAAGTCGGCCCCCGACATTGTACCAAGTGATTTAGTAAGTCATCCTGAAGTACTGAAGTAGGCATAAAAACAGTCCTGCATACAAATATGACGCCTCTGCCCAGAATCTTGCATTTCTCGCATTTTTGATTCAAAGCCAACCCCCCCCCCCCCCCCCCCTCCGCACACCAAAAAAATAAAATAAAACTCATTATTGCTGCCACAGCGAGAATACACATTGTATTGCAATTCATATGGGAGTGCCATAAGTCTATCCATTTTCTCCTTGGAATCATGCAAATATTTGAAGTTTTGTCCCCATTCCCACGTAATAGCACGCATAGTACTACTGCTGTATCAGTTCTGGTGGAGCTCCATAGTGCAAACTGATTAGAAGAAATGGCAGTAGTAGGGTAATAGAAAAGACAGGTAGCATGTAAACAACAACACAGAACAAAACAAGGCCTATTTTGCCAAATAAGTATGACAGTGATGGAAGGAAAGAGTTGAACAATGGCTACAAAGTTTATGCAGAACTATGACCAAGCACAATGAGCTGAGGTAAACATCCATCCGTCCATCCATCCATCCATCCATTCATTCATCTAGCCATTCATCCATCCATCCACCCATCCATCCATCCATTCATCTAACCATCCATCCGTCCATCCATCCATCCATTCATCTAGCCATTCATCTATCCATCCATCCACCCATCCATCCATCCATTCATCTAACCATCCATCCATCCATCCATTCAGCTAGCCATTCATCCATCCATCCATCCACCCATCCATCCATCCATCCATCCATTCATCTAACCATCCATCCATCCATCCACCCACCCATCCATCCATCCATTCATCTAACCATCCATCCATCCATCCATCCATCCATTCATCTAGCCATTCATCCATCCACCCATCCATCCATCCATTCATCTAACCATCCATCCATCCATCCATTCATCTAGCCATTCATCCATTCACCCATCCATCCATCCATCCATCCATTCATCTAACCATCCATCCATCCATCCATCCATTCATCTAGCCATTCATCCATCCATCCATCCACCCATCCATCCATCCATCTAACCATCCATCCATCCATCCACCCATTCATCTAACCATCCATCCATCCATCCATCCATCTATCCATCCATCCATCCATCCACCCATCCATCCATCCATTCATCTAACCATCCATCCATCCATCCATCCATCCATCCACCCATCCATCCATCCATTCATCTAACCATCCATCCATCCATCCATCCATCTATCCATCCATCCATCCACCCATCCATCCATCCATTCATCTAACCATCCATCCATCCATCCATCTATCCATCCATCCATCCATCCACCCATCCATCCATTCATCTAACCATCCATCCATCCATCGATCCATTCATCGATCCATCGATCCATTCATCCATTCATCTAGCCATTCATCCATCCATCCATCTATCTATCCATCATCCATCAATACATCCATCCAGCCATCTATCCATCCATCCATCCATTCATCTATCCATCCATCCATCCATTCATCTATCCATCCATCCATTCATCTATCCATCCATCCATCCATCCATCCATTCATCCATTCATCTATCCATCCATCCATCCATCAATCCATTCATCTATCCATCCATCCATCCATCCATCCATTCATCCATTCATCTATCCATCCATCCATCCATCAATCCATTCATCCATTCATCTATCCATCCATCCATCCATCCATCCATTCATCTATCCATCCATCCATCCATCCATTTCCGGAGGGAGCCCCCGCGCAAACTCCAGGCACTCCAGCTCCGTACGGCAAGAACGGGACGCTCAATTGGTATTGATGATTAGATTAGCCTCATCAGAGGGGCAAGAAAAAGCCTTTGCCTAGTCAGGACTTTTTAAAATTCATACAGGTTCCTTTGATACAGCGTTCCAGGATTCCATCCCAATATTGAATTCAAGTGAAGAATCAAAAGATCAATTGTAATCATCACAAAGCTGCATTCGAACTCCGTCGAGGCACGTAAACACGTCACGCCTCGGATTATACCCCAAGAGCTGGTAAATAATAATAACGTCAATCACTTCTTCGAATACGAAGCTACGTTGAGCTTTTTTGAACCTCCGAAGTTGTAACCGCAGTCGAGTGCAAAAGTTTGCACGCCCAGGGACAAAACAAAGACGCCAAATACACATTTTAAGTGTGTTAGGTTTCACAGATCTTACTTCAGACAGTCAAATAAAGGGAAAAAAATGATAAAACATGAAATGATAGCGGGACAAAAGCTGCGTTAATTATAAAAGTGAGATCGAATATTTGTCAGATAACTGCGTATGAGCTCCTTCGAGTCTTATGAATTACTTTATTTATTTATTTATTTTTTTATTGAAGAATACCCCCACATTCCATTTTAGTTCTATTTTTTTTTTTTTTTTTAGGTATATAAATTGTAAATATAATATACGTACATTTTCCTTTCCTCACCCATAAGCACGGGGTTACATCTAATATATATTATACTGAGAATTTTGCATGTGCATACCCACACAGAGGACGTTTTGGTTCAGGAAAAAAAAAAGTTTGCAGCAAAATCGAGCATTTTTGGCCACAGCAATCACAAAAAAAACTCAAACACACACACACACACACACACACACACACACACACACAGGAAGATGATGTTTTTGGTGGGTTTTTTAAGAAGATTCTGAAACCTCATGAATTGATACAGCGCAAAGTAGACACACACACACACACACACACACACACACACACATGGTTCTTAGACACTGTGCATAACCTCCATTAGCATTGCCTCATTTGAGCCAAATGTGCCGGCTTGGCAAGCTTTCAGTTCACTCGTCCTTCTCTTCTCCACTTTTTCCTCTCTCTCTCTCTCTCTCTGTCTCGTTCTCTTTACATTCCAGTCTCCATCCTTCCCTTCTGCACCCCATGCTGATCTCTCCTTCTCTCTCCTTCTCGTTCTCCTTCCTTTCTGGACTGGCTAATGGAGTGGAAGGCTTCCAAGAATCTCCCTGCTAAAATATGCATTTAATTTGATTATTTACTACCTATTGTTTTCAGCTTTTAAAAGGAGTTCACAAAGCGAGATCGAGCGCGGGTAAGAGCGATCCGAGTGTGCATTATGCGTGTGTGACAGGGGTAGCCTCTGGCGCATTTGTTATTCTAATGGAGACTCCTCAGCTGTCTGTAGAGCCATTGTGTTACACTCCAGTCAACAGTTCAGTTTCTAATCGGCCCAACAATGGCCCTCTCACACACTATTTTATAGAAAATAAATAAATAAATAAAATCGCACACACTCAATGCAATCCTCTCACTGCGGCACAAAACATGCTAGAAAAGCTCGAGATAACACATAGGATGTTTATATTTCTCTTTATCTGAAGCAGGGATCCAAATGTCCAAGAGACGCTTGTATTTCATTTATCAAAAGAAAATCAGTTCGAGCCAGTGGAAACGTGCTGAAATACATTATTTTCTGTCCAGCTAGCATAGAAGCTAGCATTAGTCACACCGTGGGGCTAACTGCAGCCTTAGAAACAACTAAAACAACTAGCGTGCGCTTTCTTTTAGTAAAATTACCTCAGCTATACAAGCTACGCTAAACAAACACTAAACACTAAATACAGCACTGTGCTAATTATACCAGCTAAGTAGCTCGCTTGCTAATCTTACTTCTTTAGTTCATTTCCGATTCGGATATTTAGCTTTTTTTTATTAACAAGCTAACTAGGATAATCATGCGAGTAAAAGCAAGCACTAGCGGGCTAGCTAACACTGGGTTAGCTGTTATATTGTGGAAACTGTTAAGCAAGGTCGCTAGCAAAAGCAAAAGGATGGGAGCAAATATTTTAAAGAGCTACTACTACTCGTCCCACTACTCCTACTACTCCTACTATGCCTCCTACTCCTCCTCCTCCTACTCCTCCTCCAACTACTCCTCCTCCCACTCCTCCTCCAACTACTCCTCCTCCCACTCCTCCTCCAACTACTCCTCCTCCCACTCCTCCTCCAACTACTCCTCCTCCAACTACTCCTCCTCCCACTCCTCCTCCAACTACTCCTCCTCCAACTACTCCTACTCCTACTACTCCTCCTCCTCCTACTCCTCCTCCAACTACTCCTCCTCCCACTCCTCCTCCAACTACTCCTCCTCCAACTACTCCTACTACTACTCCTCCTCCTCCTACTCCTCCTCCAACTACTCCTCCTCCAACTACTCCTACTCCTACTACTCCTCCTCCTCCTACTCCTCCTCCAACTACTCCTCCTCCCACTCCTCCTCCAACTACTCCTCCTCCAACTACTCCTACTACTACTCCTCCTCCTACTCCTCCTCCAACTACTCCTCCTCCAACTACTCCTACTCCTACTACTCCTCCCCCTCCTACTCCTCCTCCAACTACTCCTCCTCCAACTACTCCTACTACTCCTCCTCCTCCTACTCCTCCTCCAACTACTCCTCCTTCCACTCCTCCTCCAACTACTCCTCCTCCCACTCCTCCTCCTCCCACTCCTCCTCCAACTACTCCTACTACTCCTACTATGCCTCCTACTACTCCTCCTCCTACTCCTCCTCCAACTACTCCTCCTCCCACTCCTCCTCCAACTACTCCTCCTCCCACTCCTCCTCCAACTACTCCTACTCCTACTACTCCTCCTCCAACTACTCCTACTATTCCTCCTCCTCCTACTCCTCCTCCAACTACTCCTCCTCCCACTCCTCCTCCAACTACTCTTCCTCCAACTACTCCTCCTCCCACTCCTCTTCCAACTACTCCTCCTCCCACTCCTCCTCCAACTACTCCTCCTCCCACTCCTCCTCCAACTACTCCTCCTCCAACTACTCCTACTACTCCTCCTCCTCCTACTCCTCCTCCAACTACTCCTCCTCCCACTCCTCTTCCAACTACTCCTCCTCCCACTCCTCCTCCAACTACTCCTCCTCCCACTCCTCCTCCAACTACTCCTCCTCCAACTACTCCTACTCCTACTACTCCTCCTCCAACTACTCCTACTCCTACTACTCCTCCTCCAACTACTCCTCCTCCAACTACTCCTACTACTCCTCCTCCTCCTACTCCTCCTCCAACTACTCCTCCTCCCACTCCTCTTCCAACTACTCCTCCTCCCACTCCTCCTCCAACTACTCCTCCTCCCACTCCTCCTCCAACTACTCCTCCTCCCACTCCTCCTCCAACTACTCCTCCTCCAACTACTCCTACTCCTACTACTCCTCCTCCAACTACTCCTCCTCCAACTACTCCTCCTCCTCCTACTCCTCCTCCAACTACTCCTCCTCCAACTACTCCTACTCCTACTACTCCTCCTCCTCCTACTCCTCCTCCAACTACTCCTACTCCTACTACTCCTCCTCCTCCAATCCTCCTCCAACCACTCCTCCTACTCCTCCTCCCACTCCTCTTCCTCCTCCAACTACTCCTCCTCCAACTACTCCTCCTCCAACTACTCCTCCCACTCCTCCAACTACTCCTCCCACTCCTCCTCCTCCTCCAACTCCTCCTACTACTCCTCCTACACCCACTCCTCCTACTCCTCTTCCTCCTACTACTCCTCCTACTCCTCCTACACCCACTCCTCCTACTCCTCTTCCTCCTACTACTCCTCCAGCTCCTACTACTCCTCCTACTCCTATACCTCCTACTCCCACTCCTCCTACTCCTCCTCCTCCTGCTCCTACTACTCCTCCTACTACTCCTACTCCAACTACTCCTACTCCCACTCCTACTACTATACCTCCTACTACTACTCCAACTCCTATACCTCCTACTCCTACTACTCCTCCTCCTCCTCCTCCCACTCCTCCTAATCCTCCTCCAACTACTCCTCCTACTCCTCCTCCCACTCCTCCTCCTCCTCCCACTCCTCCTACTCCTCCTCCAACTACTCCTCCCACTCCTCCCCCTCCTCCAACTCCTCCTACTACTCCTCCTACTCCTCCTACACCCACTCCTACTACTCCTCCAGCTCCTACTACTCCTCCTACTCCTATACCTCCTACTCCCACTCCTCCTACTCCTCCTCCTCCTCCTCCTCCTGCTCCTACTACTCCTACTCCAACTACTCCTACTCCCACTCCTACTACTACACCTCCTACTACTACTCCAACTCCTATACCTCCTACTCCTACTACTCCTCCTCCTACTCCTCCTCCTACTCCTCCTAATCCTCCTCCTCCTCCTCCTCCTCCTCCTACTACTTCACAAGATTTATACCAACAAATATGTATTAAAGGGGCAGTTTGTCAGTTTTAGAGTTTTACCCTGCTGCCTGTAAGGTGAACTGAAATCGTAAGGAAAGCATTGACAAACCACAAACTTCCCCCGCAAATGACTCCACCCCCTCTGTTGAAAGATAGTATACCTGTATATACCTGTGTAGATACATAGTACTGTGTGAGTTGCCTTTTAAGGAAAAGGGGCTGAGCCGAGCCGCTTCGTTCTGGGCCAGAAAATAAATAAATAAATAAATAAATAAATAAATAAATAAAATCAACAGATGCCTGAAACCAAGAAACTATCATCAGTTCTAATCTGTGGAAATACTGAGAATGATAGCTGCTTTAATGTATCTTTAAAATGACATGATTGTTATAGGCACATAAACAGGTGTAAAGTTTACAAACCGCCGCTTTAATGGCTGACGATATAGTACACATATACGATATAGATTATGTTTGTAGAAAATGTTTTACAGAACACACACACACACACACACACACACACACACACACCTAAATGACACACAATTGATACGGGTCAGCAAGTCAAGTCCCGGTGTATTTATGTAAGAATGCGAGTGTAAGGTTGAATGGAGCATGGCCTGCTCTTACTGAATGTGAGAGGGAGATAGCATCTGCGTGTGTAGCCTTTTTTTCCTCTCTAGTAAGACTCTGCTGGACTCTGAGCTGCATGCTAACTGCCTCGCCTGAGGCGCCACAAGCTACTACGACCTTACTCATGCTTACACACACACACACACACACACACACACAAGGCTAAACGCTACTGAAGCCAGATACTGTAGCTCCCACAATCCTCTGTTTGGCCACGTGTAAAATATTCCATTTGAGCGACAGTGTGTGTGTGTGAGTGCCATCACTGGGTCCTTATGTGCCACCAATAAACCTACAAACATTGCAATATTTTTTTTAAAAGAGGAAAACCATGTTCTTGCTATTTCATAGAAAAGCTTCTAAATAACTGAACAAGCTTTAAGAGTCTTTAATCACGATTGTCCTAAAATATTGCTACGAAACTCTGATGGTCCTCTCTGTCTCTGTGTGTGTGTGTGTGTGTGTCTATATCTCAGTGGGGACCAAATATCTGTCCATCCATCGGCTTACGTTTTGTGGAAGACGGCCCAAAATATAAGCTGTACGGGATTGATAAAACTCAGTACATTGAGCTGGATTTAAAAAACCGTGACCCAATTGTAACTTCTTGGCAGAGGCAGCCAGTTTTTTTTATATATATATATATATATTCATTTAAATGGAGTCAATGGAGGTACTTTTCTATTTAAAATCATCCTCGTTTTAATGCCAAAGCCATCTGCGTTTAACTAAGTGGAATGTTGGAGCTTGGCGTTACACCATTTTCAAGTTGAACTCCATGTTTGTCTTTTGTTAGCAACAAGCTAGCCGGCAAACTGTCACGACTGACATTTATTTGCCTTCTCAAAGCAGCAGACTATACCGTATATAGTCCCTGTATCAACTGTACGCTGATTACGACTACTGTCGTATGTACACACAGTATAACACATTTAAAAGTAAAGAAGTGCTACTGTGTTTACTGTTTACGCACCGAGCAGCCATGTTGATTTGATGTCACTTGCTGAACTCGGGCGTTGAGGAGACCGTCCCGACTTTCAAAGCAGAAATTCGTGTTCGCCTTGTACGTAGTCATTTCCAAGTTACTGATAAGCTAACAAACAAAAAGCACATAATGCTCATAAAGAGCTACTTCTACCCTTACAGGACTGAGTGCCTGCCCAGCAAACAGGGGACGTCCCCCGGACGTCGCGAACGTCCACTTAGGTCCACCTTTGGTCCGGTTTATAACGTTCGCTGGCGGACATTCCGAGGACGTCAGAGGATAGCAAATCATAACACTACTGAATGTGTTCATTCCAGCGAATGTCCCCTAAGCGTCCCGAATGGCCGTAGGACATCAAGGAGACCCTACACACGGACGTTCGGGGGACGGTCGTCGAGGCCGTTTAGGGAACGTCCTATAGACCTTTTTTTGTCAGCTGGCTACCGGTTCTGTTCTACTGTAGTGAACTTCAAGTTGACGAGACGAAACGTCAAGCTGAGGAGCCGATTTCTGTTGCGAATGGGGAATTACAAGTTGCAACTTTGCCTCAAACGCAGCATTAGTTCTAGTTCCTAGTTAGAAGTCGGAAATTACGAGTCGGACTCGGTATTAATTGGCGAAAATCTCTATTTTCGTCTATATCGTGGTGTCCGGTTGAAGATTCGCCTATCCGGAGACTGCTTCTGTAAGTCTTTAACTGTAAATCCTTGAGAAATGTTTTCTTCTCTAACCAACCACCGAACGGCACACTGGGAAAATACGCTAGTGTTCTCTTATTGCCCCGGTTTACATTACGACAGTTTGAAAAGCTTCAGCTGCAGTGTTTTATCGTTGAAACCTTTAGAAAGAAAGTCTTCGTGCTTTAGAAGTTTGCTCCGGTTGTCCGTCAGACCTCGCTCGAGCCGGTAAATTATCCGAACGGCCCTGAAGATGGCGAGGGGAAGTTGAGGGGAGTTGATGTGGGGGTGCTAAAATAAAAAAATAATAATAAAATAAAAAATATTGGAACACAGGACGTAATCCAATAGTTTTCGCTTTTCTCCACTGACCTCCGTCTGAGGATCGGGTTTAAAGTTTTATCATTTTTAAAACCCCTCAATGTTCCTGCTACGTCTTATATTGTCAATTTGCTCCGTCCGTACACTTTATTTTAGATCTTTGATGCTCTCAGAGTTGCTTTTTTATTTTTTTTCCCCTTTCCTCCCCCCCAGCACGTAGTACGTAGTTCTGTTTTTAAATCTCAGCCTTAAAACCCGATTTGAATGAATTACGTTTTTGTGAAAACGTGCATGTTTATGTACGTTACACAGCGTTTATGTCGATTTTCTGTCTCATCGTCGTGTGCTTCTTGTGAAACGATGCTAGTTGTATTTATGCGGCACTCCGGTCAACATTTCCAACGCGCGATATAAATGAAATGACCGTATTTCAATCTAACCTCTGGTTATAAACCATCTCATCTCATGCGATACTCCCAAGACCACATAAATAATTCACCTAGTAATGAATTTCGACCAGCAGTAGCAGTCAATTAGTCGTAGAATGATGAAGTTAAAATGAGGAGGTCATTAAAAATGATCTACTTTATAAAAAATAAAAAATAAAGAGCATCCAGAGATTTTACCACCACACTCAATCATGAATAAATATGTTTAAATAGACACATTATTTATTATTATACGTCAGCGCTGTTGAATTCTTGAATCTGATTGGTCAGAAGCCGCTGATCTAGATCATAAAGACTGCTGGGGGGAAAAAAAAAACCCCCCACCACTCCAGGGGTGATTCATTCCTTTAATTTAAATAAATAAATAAATAAATAAATAAAAATCAGCAATAACTTTTGGAAATGATTGGAATATTAAAAATCTAAAAATACAGAAAGTCGAAGTTGAAGTCTGTACACTCCTACGCGTTACACCGAATAGAAGTATTATAATAAAATCTCCGAGGGCATTTTTAAAACGTGGCCGCGTTATAATTGCATGGTTTTATATAAAGAATGTTCGCTTATTGAAATTGTTCTCGCAAACAGTTTAACTTGAGTGACTGCTTTGTGTGAGCGCAGTTAAGGTTCAGTTAAATTAATCTCATTCATACGGTAGCATTCTCACATTTGGAGTCCTAGTTGCTTGACCGTGTTCCCCGCAGTGAAGCACGTTGGTGGTAGTATCACATCGAGCGTTACTCTCAGGCGCAGCTCTAACGCTTTCCTTTCTGACTGTTAGAGAACGGCCTCGTCTAATCGGAGTCGTGGTTGTACCGCATTCGTTCGTTTTGGTTTTTTTTAAAAAAAAATAACCCATTATGTTCCTTTCGGTTCCTCTAAAAATAAAAAAAAACGAAACGTGGAAAAGTTCGAGGGGGTGAATACTTATGCACGGCACTGTAATTTTGCAATAAATTACTCGCCGTTATATGAACGGAACATGTTCGGTCGTATAAATGTAACCAGAGAGACCAGCACGCACAAGAATAACGAGAGAGAGAGACATGGAATTAAGCAGGTTGAGTGTTGTAGCAGTTGCACGTCGACGCGGCGCACTCGTCGACGAGGACGGATGTGGTTCACCACACGTGTAACCAAGGTGACAATCCACCCACTCACACACACACACACACACACACACACACACACACCTAACTCAGAACTTACAGATACCCCCCCCCCCCCACCCCCACCCCCCCCGAGCGTCTTCACGTACACCCACACAAACACACAGGCTCACGACAGCTTTCATATGCATGCACACACATAACCGAGAAAGTCGTGCATACGTGAAAGTAACCAAACAGTTTTACAGTCGAAACACATGACCTTTGACCCTCTGATATGCAGCTACACGATACCACACCACAAAAGAAAGGCGAGGAAGGAAACCGAGCCTGACCACCACGGCTAATTTTAAAAGAAGGTTATTTCTGAACGTTCTCAGCCATCATTACTAGCTAACCGATGACTCAGCACTAAACACTTGCTAAACTCTGTCCTATTTTGATTACTTTTATAAAACCTGATCACTTCCATTCTTTCCTATTCATATTTAATTTTTAGATTGTGACAACCAAGCCGGCTGACTATTAAGCAATTACAAAACAAAACCAAAGAAACTGTTATGCTAGTTAAGGCAGTTAGCATGATCCTCAAGCTAAGTAGTGAAGGCTGCTTTTCACACTAGGGTGTATTTTTTTATTTTTTAAACAGAAAGAGTTTTTATTTTATTTTTTTTTGCTGATATGAAACAGTGTCTCTACGTGACCCGCATACTGAAAGAACAACAACCAGTTTCAGCTAGTATCAGCTAACTAACTAGCCTAGCTTGCTGTCTAGATTAGATTTGTTATGATCAGCAACACAGATGGAACAAAGTCTGTTGTGGTGATGAGGAGAGTGTTGATCATCAGCATTCTACTGCATGAATTATTACATTCGATTATTATTACATTACATACAACGTCGCAGACTTGTAAAAGCTATATCTTCTAGAAAGGAATTACAATTAGTTGTAAAAAGTATATGGATGGATTTACTCACTCAGAATACATACAGAAATGCAGATCCAGACATGTTTTGGGTGAAGAATCTTTTTAAATCTTTTCTCTTGAAACAAAAAATCTGAAAAGAAGGTGCAATAGTCTGAAAAATGACTTACAAAGTAATGTCTTACTTCGAATGCGAAAAAAAAATAAATATAGAGAAAATTAGAGAAGCCTAGTGTCTTTTTTTTTTTTTTTTTGCTATGTAGGACTATTATCAATTCATATTGCACATACTACATGCACATACTACAGTTCAATTATGGCATGTTGTTGCCAACAAGTACATTTAATCATTTTGCAAAACACTTCCTGCACTTCCTGGTCATGTGATTGCAGGAAAGGAAGCGTAAACGGCACGTCCTGGTCATGTGATTGCAGGAAAGGAAGCGTAAACGGCACGTCCTGGTCATGTGATTGCAGGAAAGGAAGCGTAAACGGCACGTCCTGGTCATGTGATTGCAGGAAAGGAAGCGTAAACGGCACGTCCTGGTCATGTGATTGCAGGAAAGGAAGCGTAAACGGCACGTCCTGGTCATGTGATTGCAGGAAAGGAAGTGTAAACGGCACGTCCTGGTCATGTGTTTGCAGGACAGGAAGCGTAAACGGCACGTCCTGGTCATGTGATTGCAGGCCAGGAAGCGTAAACGGCACGTCCTGGTCATGTGATTGCAGGAAAGGAAGCGAAAACAGCACGTCCTGGTCATGTGATTGCAGGAAAGGAAGCGTAAACGGCACGTCCTGGTCATGTGATTGCAGGACAGGAAGCGAAAACGGCACGTCCTGGTCATGTGATTGCAGGAAAGGAAGCGTAAACAGCACGTCCTGGTCATGTGATTGCAGGAAAGGAAGCGTAAACGGCACGTCCTGGTCATGTGATTGCAGGAAAGGAAGTGTAAACGGCACGTCCTGGTCATGTGTTTGCAGGACAGGAAGCGTAAACGGCACGTCCTGGTCATGTGATTGCAGGCCAGGAAGCGTAAACAGCACGTCCTGGTCATGTGATTGCAGGAAAGGAAGCGAAAACGGCACGTCCTGGTCATGTGATTGCAGGAAAGGAAGCGAAAACGGCACGTCCTGGTCATGTGATTGCAGGAAAGGAAGCGTAAACGGCACGTCCTGGTCATGTGATTGCAGGACAGGAAGCGAAAACGGCACGTCCTGGTCATGTGATTGCAGGAAAGGAAGCGTAAACAGCACGTCCTGGTCATGTGACGTGGCAGTTTTTGTCTTTGTTATGTCGAAGTTAAAGCTCCCCTTTTCCAGTTAATTAATTGTTGCCATATGGCAACACCAGGTAGTGCAGGGTTAGCTATCTAGCAGAAACTATAAATAAAAAGAGATTTAAAAAAAAAAAAAAAAAGGTGATCACTTTTTGTTTTTCTCCCCTGATTACATTATAGCAGCTATAAACAACTAACCCAACCTTCCTTATGATAAAAATGTCATGGGAAAGCCCTCACTGCAAAAACGACTGGAGACTGGAGACTCCTTCCAAACAGCATACACGTATACGTTACAGCACAGTGAAATTCTTTTCTTCACATACCCCAGCATGTCAGGAAGTTGGGGTCAGAGTGCAGGGTCAGCCATGATACAGCGCCCCCTGGAGCAGAGAGGGTTAAGGGCCTTACTCAAGGGCCCAACAATGGCAGCTCGGTAGCAGTGCGGCTTGAACCCCCCCGACCGACCGTTTGATCAGTAACCCAGAGCCTTAACCACCAAGCCACCACTGCCCCCCTGTTAATGTTAAATAATCCGTTAATCTATACGGTTCACCATGCAAGTCTCCCGGTGTACGTCGTTACTATAGAAACGCTAACGTATCTGAATGAACATAAACCTACCGTCAGAGCTGTTGAAAACGAATCAACCCCTTCTGACCAAACAGGAACAGCGCTGTGGTAGAAAAGCGTTTACTCATGTGAAACATCTATGATCTAATCTAATCTAATCTGATCCATAGCTTCCTTTTAGAGCGCTACAAATTGCGATCTCTCAGTCACATGACTCCCGCGATTAACGGCGCGCTTTCGTGACATTTCCGAAGATTTTCGGAATTGAACCGCTGCTAGGGGAAAGACGAGTAAACGACGCCGAGACGTTCCTCCTGACAAACTTCTTACCGTATAAACAAGGAGCAAAGCGGGGATGGGGATGAGTCGGCGCGGGGCCGGAACCAAACTTTCGCTTCTGTTTTGCTGAGGAGAATGTTTCGAATTTTTTTTTTATTTTTTATTTCCCATAATAAATCTGCTATCTGGGATGGCGTGAGCAATTACTGTCCGTCCCTGTCACCTATCGCTTTCATAATTCTACAGTCAGCAAAGAGGCCTCGGCCAAAGTTAAAGTGGTTTGGCTGCAGTCGCAGAGAGAGAGAGAGAGTGAGAGAGAGAGAGAGAGAGAGAGAGAGAGAGACGACATGCCTTGTATTGGCAGTGAAATACGTGTCCAGAATGATCATATCTTGGTGACAGGGGAGCTACTCAGCAGAAGCAGGCAGTGTGTAAATGATCTACCTCATCTGCACATACACACACACAAACACACAAACACACACACACACACACACACTGACCTTGCTCAGTCACATAAGGAAGAAAGAAGGAATAACTTGAGTTACGGTGTGAAATTAAAGGCGATCTACTGCATCTCTCAGTCATAAATCGCCGTGTAATTACTTGAGCCGATCGATCCCTATCTCTCCCTCCCTCCCTCCCTCCCTCCCTCCCTCCCTCTCTCACTTCCTCTCATATCATTTCATCCCTCGTGCTCACTCTCGATGGCCCTGACACCTCTGATGGTTGTTCCCTTCCTCTCTAACCTCGTTCATTTAACCATTTCCTTTCCCTGCCTCTCTCTGTATCCTTTTTCTTCCTGTCCCTCTCTCTCTCTCTCTCGCTCTCACGTTCTCTCTCTCACTGCACCCACACCGTACTTCCTTAACTTGATCTAACCTGTCGTTTAACATCTCTCTTGTACTAATCTATCGTTCCCTCACTTCCTTTGCTTCGTCTCCTTTCTTTCGGTCTCTATCGCTATATATCTCTATATCGCTTCAGCTCAACTTCCTCATTTCTATTTCTGCATGGCTCTCTCTCTCTCTCTCTCTCTCTCTCGCTCTCTTTCTCTCTCTCTCGCTCACACTCACTCCATCTCACTCTTGCTCTGTATGGGTTTCTCTACCGAGTAAAACAAGGATGTGTTTGTAACGCCTGGACCTCCCTGCTGAAACAACAACAATAACAACAACAATAGAAACCCTCATTGAATTTGTAATGGTTTTAATGTTATAACAGGAATTGTATTGGGTTTAATGGAAACTGTAATGGTCCCTGTGGGTCTCTACTGGTAATTTGCTGCCTTCTGTTGGCGGCATGTTATGTCTAGCGGATAGCATTAAGCACCAACAGTGGTAACGGTTGCAATGGTTAGATGATGGTTTGTAATGGTGTTTGTAGTGGAAACCATTAGAATGTCTGTGATTTCACAGAATTTCATCCAAGCCTCCAGTACTTCATCAGCAGTCTCCTTAACATCAGAGTGTAGCTAGCGGCATAATAGCGTTCGAACATAAAATCGGAAAAAACGCTCGATCCTGATTGGTTAAAAAACGACAAATTGGAAATGACATTTGGCAGAAAGCGGCGTTAAAATACCGCATTGCTAATTTGTTTGCTTTTTGTTGTTAGCAGCGTGTGTGCGTGTGTGTGTGTGTGTGTGTGTGTGGGGGGGGTGGGTTCGGGGGTTAAATAAATCACTTTTTGCAGTGTCTGTGTGACATCCTGAGAAAGGAAACGGCTAAAAACGCCTCGCACACCTCTTCACCGACAAAAAAGGATAAGTAAAAGGTTGTTGTTTGTGCCGGAGTGTGTGTGTGTGTGTGTGTGTGTGTGTGTGTGTGTGTGTGTGTGGGTGTATCCACACAGTAATTGCTTGTTTGCTGCTGAAACACTTGGTGACACTTGTGAGAGCTCGAAATTGGACTGCGAATGGCGACAGACACTTAAGTAATCTGTCAGAACTGTTGCTGACTGAAGCGTCCTTGCGTGCGTGGGCGTGCGTGCGCGTGTGTGTGCGAACATGTGATGACTCCAGTATCACCTTGGTTGCTATTAAATTCTAAACCCTGCATTCAGGTTGCTCCAGAACGACTACAAAACGACGTCCTCGTATCCGTTAACCCGTCTAGAGAAAAGAACAAGGCCTGCTCACGGACCCGGCTGTGATGAATAAACTCTAACGGTCTACTTTTTGACACTTTAGCCCATTTAAGTTTAGCATTCGGATGATTTTTCTTCGCAGGCGCCTGGCAGACCTCGGGCTACACAACAAACCTACAGCCGCCCAACTCATTATTTACAGCGGCCCATTATGGGAAAAGTCATCAGACATGGCGTAGGACTGATGGCTTTGTTACCTCTGCCGACCTGCCCACTTAGTCATATAGACAACATGGGCTCACGGTTGCAAATTCGCAGGATTACGCCGCATTCTTTGAAAACTCGGGTGGAAAATAAGTTCGTACGTCGTCCGTATCTGCATCCAGGGCCGGAGACGGAGCTTTTCGGACGGCGGTGGTCTAGTTAGAACCAATGATATTATTGGGGTAGCAATCTCAAGTGGGGTACGATACTAATCCGCATCCGTAGACGTAACATCGTTAACCCTGAGTAGCGTCATCACGTCTCATCACATACCTAAGAAACGTTGGTTAGTTGTCTAGCAAGCTTCATAAAAGTCATAGAGGGAAAAAAAAAGGATCAATCAGGGTTTGGTTATAAAATAATCTCTCAACCAAACTTCCCAAAGAAGATGGAGCAAAAAAAAAAAAAAGCCGTCAAGCTGTCCACAGAACATCCAGAACCCTGACCGTCCAGGAAGCCGGGCAAGTCATATGAAGTCCCATTTGGAGACTCGTCAAACATGTCGTAAAGGATCTCTGGGCTGATGGAACCGATACGGAATCAATACATTTTGGCTTCATTTGGCAGGAAACCCAACACTTATGAGAACAGCATCTCTACAGTGAAGCATGGTGGTGGTAGCGTCCTGGTGACGGACCGTGAAATTGGCCATGGTTGGTTATCTGCTAATCTGACGTCTCCATGTGCTTCAAATGGGTGTCATGGGCGCACAGGTGTAAAAAGATTGCGCTTAAGCGACGTTGGCTAGTTAGTGAGCGAGTTCAGTAATACTTCCAGTCAATACGACAGTACTGAATAGTATAGCTGTTCAGTATCGAGTCCGGAACGATAGCTAGCGTTAGCCATCGTCCAGCACAAGCGCCGACACGTCTGGGCTAAGCTTCGCCGAGAGCAAACTGTGAAAAATTGCGAAATGAAATGGATTAGCTTAGCGTGGTTTGGTGTTAGCTGTAGAGCTAGAAGCGATCAGCGTACCTGTCACAGGAGCAAAACGAGCTCTTCGGGGATAAGCGCGGCTGATTGGTCGATAGGAAGCGATGAGCAGTCTCTGATAGGCCGATTGATTTATGGCGGCGAACTGTCACCGAGACGCTATCTCTTCACAATTCAAAGCGCAGGGTGGTGCGAGTTTATCTCGGCGCCCGAGAGCTTTAAATCTTACCTGCCTCAATTACCGCTGGCAGCACTGGGACTGCATTCTGTATGATAAATGAATCTACCTGGAGAGCTTGACAGCTAACAGGGGGCTTAAAACACTGATACTGTAGGATCTTCAAAAATCTAAATAGAGGTGTGTGTGTGTGTGTGTGTGTGTGTAAGGTGACTCGTATTAGAACGAGTCAATGAATATAAACCTGTGATTTGAATTGTAGCTGGAGCTGCTGTTCTAGAAAATGAAATCAACACCTCCTGACCAATCAGAATCGAGAATTAAACAGCGGCGTCGTATGAAATTCTTTAAACTAGTCAACGCTTGAATTGAAGTTTAACTGGCAGGAGGAGACACAAAACGGCAATTATATAAGGCATTTCTAAAAGGGAGAGTGTGTGTGTGTGTGTGTGTGTGTGTGTGTGTGTGTGTGGATACGACTATTTATGGCCCAATAAAGGTATAGTGACACTTCAGATGGATGTCAAAGTGAATTTGGGGTTAAATTAAATTATTATCCGTGTGTGTGTGTGTGTGTGTGTGTGTGTGTGTGTGTGAGTGTGAGAGTGAGAGTGCATGGAAATGCTGTTTACATTCTAGTACCATGCTGAGAGGCTGCGGGTGAGTGTTTGGCTCCGAAACAACGATTCAAGCTCATAGATTAGATTCGCTCAAGAATAGACTTCCTTCTGTCACACACACACACACACACACACACACACACACATACAAAAACAAAACCACAAGCACGCTCTCTCAGCCTCCTGCTATTATGGGTGTCCCTGCTGAGTAATTATGTCCTTCAGGGGGCCAAAACTTTCCCATGGCACCTATCACTAGGGCTACACACACACATTTTTCCGGAACAATACCAGTAGGTCACTTCCTATATTAGTGCGCACACACACACACACACACTCTAACTGAAGTGGGAAAGTGTGACCTAGTGCTGCCTCGAGCTGGTGTTTTCAGAGGAGTACATCACTTTCGCTTAGTCCAAACACACACACACACACACACACCTCTCTACTCTCATTACACACTTTTGAGAAGCACTCCCTCTCTCCCTCTGCCGCCGTTTGGTCGTTCTCTCTCATCTTCCTGGCTGGCAGCCTGGGAGTGTGTGAGATTTATTACCAGCGGAGGGAAATTCATTTCAGAAGCTGCTTAATTGGCCTTAAAACAGCTCCTGTTCAGAAGCCAGTCCTACACAGAGATGCCACCTGCTGCACGGCATTGTGGGTAAAAATATCCCCGAGCCCGGAATGCATCAGACTCTAGTTTCCCTTTTCCACCTACATGGTTCTGGTGCTTATTCAGGGAACCAGGGAATATTTTTAGTTTTCTGTACTGGCCCACAGGTTAAAAGATTACATAATCACTGACAAAAACTCCTAGCTCCTAACTTTCAGATTAATCCAAATTTACGGGTAATAACAAAGTAACTATAGCTCTAAAAGCAAGTCCAAACCCCATATGAGGAAATATTGTACAGATTTTTATTATTTCAATTAGTTCAAGTATTTAATAAGTTTTTTTTTAAAAATTGGGGTTCGGGGGTTTACTCATCACCTATGAGGAATTCATCCACAGCTGCTAACGAGCAATCCAGAGGACACCGTGATAAGGAAAAACCTAGGGTTCTAATCCCAGGGATGGGTTAATAATCCATGATCACTTCTGTACACACAACTCACACATGGACCTGTATGGTGGATGCGCTACATAATCTAATAATAATAATAATAATAATAATAAGTGGATTGATATGGTGAAGAATAAGGAGTAAGGAGATGTTTGGTGAACATGTACTCCTTTGGAAGGAGTCTCCAGTGCCAGCGCGAGGGATTTTGCTCATGCCGATTTCTCAATTGTGGTACTTTCCCGTCTGGTTCACTTCGCGGAAGGGACCAAAGAGAGGATGGCGAGGGAACGACTGTTTGTAGCTGCTATACTGTAAGCAAAAACAGGAAAGGAAATGCAATGTAACTATAAACGGATAAAAACTATGCTGTATTTGTTCATTAATACAAGTGTAATCATCGGCACGTTGTTGTGGTATAAGAGAAGTAAATAAATAAATAAATACCCCCCCCCCCGCCCCCCCAAGGGTGTTTGATTCCTTCCTTATGATGTTTGTAAATGTATCTAGCGCTATTATATAAAAAATTTCATACTAAAATAGCTTGGCTTGTTGTCATGGCGATGAAATAACATCACAGGTTCTCGGCTTGCGGACTTGCGGCGTTTTGGTTGAAGATTCGGCAGCTCTGACACCTTGTTAGTGGAAAAGGGGCTGTAGGTGAACCCACAACCGGCGAGCTGTTGGAGCATGAAGCGGAGATAAGAGAAGAAACGCGAGAGAAAGGAGCGAGGGAGTGTCGATCCAGCAGACTTTTCAGGATTAGAGGAGAAGTTTCCTTCTGTACTGCGAAAGCGTTATTGTATCTGTATCTGAAATTTGGGTGGGGGGTGGGGGGGGGGTTGGCTGGGGATTATAGATCTTAGAATAGGAAATGTGGAGATGAGGAGAGAATAGAACCAGGGAGGAGAGAGAGAGAGAGAGAGAGAGAGAGAGAGAAGGCAGCTGAGATGGAGAGGAAAGCAAGGAGACAGGAATGATAGGGAGGAGAAGACAAGACGTGAGTGGAGAAGAGAGGGGAAACAGGTGTAAAAAGAAAAGGAAGAGTGAACGAAGAAGGGGAGGAAGAAAAGAGCATAGAAGAAAAAGAAAAGCCAGAAAGAGATGACATAAGAGAGATCATGTGAGAAGAGAAGGAAAAGGGAGAGATGAAGAGAAGAGAGCGAAACAAGTGTAAAAAAAAAAAAGAGAGAGAACAAGAAAGGAAGGGGTGAGAGAAGAAGAAGAAGACGAAGACGAAAAAGAAAGAGGATAGAAGATAAGAAAGAAAAGAGAGAGAAAGATGAGCTAAGAGACATGATGTTTGACGAGGCGCAAAAGGGACAGAGGTGAAGAGTAGAGCGGAGGGGATGAGAGAAGAAAAGCAACAAAAGAGAGAAGAAAGAAGAAAGCAGAAGAGGAGAAGAGGAGAGGTTGGGGAAGAAAAGAAAGACGGAATGTCGGAGAAAAGAAGAAGAAAGGAGAGAAGAAGAGAAGAGAGAATACAGCAGAGAACAGACAAAGAGACGAGACAGGTGAGAAGAGAAGAGAAGAGAAAGGAGAGACAAAATAAGAGACAAAAGAGGAGATGAAGGAAAAGAGAAGATGAAGGGAAAGAGGAGAAGAGAAGAGAAAGTGAGGACATGAGAAGCACAATTGAGTAGTAGACGCGAGACAAAGGTAAGACGAGGACAGATAAGCAGAAAGGGAAAACAGGTGAGGAGATGAAGGAGTGAAGAGGAAAGGAGGAGGAACGAGAGAAGCGGTGATGAAAAAGGAAGTGAAACGAGTGCAGGAAAAGAAGCAGAAGTAGATGTTGTGGGAGAAAATGAAGGCATTTGAGTCAGTCTCTATACCGTACAGCACATATCATTCACAGCACAGCCTAATGCATTAACCACACTGCTGGGCAATTATGCAGCGTCGGCATTCCACACCAGACACACACACACACACACACGCACACACGCACACACTTTATCACCGGAGTAGAGGTCTGTCACACTAAATTACAGTGCCAATAAGACCTGCGGCCCAAAACATTGGAGCAGCAAAGCACACGCGCACACACACTCTCACACACACACACACACACACACACACACACACACACACAGTACTTCTTTATATACTCCAGCAATGCATGAGTGCATTCTCACTATTTAAAATTATCACACTTTTTAAAAGGCTCTGGATCTTTCCATCTCACTCCTTCATCCTCCAGCCTCTCTCTCTCTCTCTCTCTCTCTCTATCTCTCTCGCCCTCCCTCTCCATCTGGAGCGGTTCAGAATAAGCTCTACAGAACACAGACACGGCGAAAGCGAAGACGCCGACTGTCATAAATGAAAGGCACCATGCCGGTGTCAGTGGGTCCACAAGGGATCATTAACAACAGCAACAAAAAAACAACAAACAATTTTCCAGCGTTTCCGCCAATTCAGCCCCAGCGACATCTGATTGGCTTTCACACACTGCCACATGAAAAAGTGTAAATAATGTCACAGACGTTTCCTCACCAGGCTCTCTCTCCTCTCTCTCCCTTCTCTCTCGAATTTTACAAGACAAATATGGCAGCTTTCGTGCTACCTGCAAGCCAGCACTAGCGAGTCCTTCTGCAAATGTTAGATAGACATCTCCTCGCAGAGAACCTCAGCAGAGCTTTGTTGAACATGAACACATTTTATTATCTGTTTATTACTAGTTTATGTGGCGCATCCATGTTGTGAAGTCCCTGCGAATGAGCTACAGAAACGATAACGTATCAGAGCGATAACGTATCAGTATATACGGTATACATATGTGTCTCAGGTGGAAGAGCTGGTTGTCCACTTATCGCAGGGTTGGCGGTTCGATTCCCAGCCCACGTGACTCCACATGACTCCATGTGACTCCACATGACTCCATATGACTCCACATGACTCCATATGACTCCACATGCTGAAGTGTCCTTGGGCAAGACACTGAACCCCAAGTTGCTCCCAATGGCAAGCTAGCGCCTTGCATGGCAGCTCTGCTACCACTGGCGTGTGATTGAGAACCAGTGTAAAGCGCTTCGGAACCGCTAAGGTTAAAAAAAGCAGACCATTTCCCCGTGATTTGAATTATTTGAAGCCAGAACTACCGTCAGCGCTGCTTTTGATCGACAACGAATCGCCTCCGTCTGACCGATCCGAATCGAGAGTTCACCGGTGCTGTGGAACTAATTACAACGTTTGGACAGATTGTGCTGATGATGCTCCCATGCAGTAAAAAAAAAAAATCAAACCCGTGCAGAACGGCGAGACGAATCATTAAGGGAAAAGTCGGCCCACCGGACGAATCGACGGACGATCGCGGCGCAGTTCGGACCAGCCGCAGGTCCAGACGGGAAGTCGATCTTGCAGGAATGTAGCGATTATCTTTTGATAGTGTCATGTTGGAGCTGTTTGGGTTTTAACACTCAAGTTCACATCTAGCTTCTTAATTTCCTTCTCTTTTGATTGACAGACAAAAAAAAAAGTGAAGAGACAGACAGCTAATCAGCCAAATATTATTCCATTTACTGTAGCTCCGTCATGCTAATCCGTCAAGCATTTGATTGCTAGTAACCCCAGTACGGTACTTAACTTAAGTGCTTAGTTAATAATAAATCGACCCAGCTATTTTATTCATCAGAAATTCCCAAACTGGTGTCTAAAAACGTTGTTAGCACTCGTGAAAACTAGCAAAACATGTCTCAATGCTATCCACCGTCGAATTTAGCATATTCCACCCACAAGCACAAGCACAAGCACGGTACAGTGAAATCCTTTCTCTTTGTGAAATCCAAGCTCGTTCCTAAGCTGTTGTCAGAGCCCAAGGTGTGCCATGATTCCGACCTTGTGGAGTAGAGAGGGGCTTGAACTCACAACCTTTAAGCACGGAGTCATCGCTGCCACGTGCCAGCTGTTCTGGACATCTGCCAAACCCCTAATCCTGACAGACCCCATGAGTTCTAGGCTTGCAGACAAGACAAAAAATTAGCTTGACGTTGCTAGGAGGGCAAAAAGACTCCACTTTGTTCATGTCTTCCCATAAATAACTTTATTTACTGCATTATTTAACATGGACTTCAGCAGTAATAAACCAGCAGCAATGGTAACAACTTAACTGAACACATGTATTACGTAATTGATGTCTGAGAGCCGGCTAGTGCTAAGGTATGAATGGGATAGTACGGAAAAACGGCATTTTTGGCAATTTTGGCGTCTTATTTGGGGTTAACAAATGGTTTAAGACTTGCCCCTAGCGATACGTACCGTGTGTGTACGGAAGTGTCAGGAATCGTGGATGAAAAGATGAACCTGGAGTCTAGACGAGTAAGAAACCACGACGTCGGTAACACGTGACAAAGAAACATACAGCCAGTGGAATTAAACAGGGTGCTTATCAAGCCATAACGAGACACAGGTGAGGGTGACAAGCTCGAGCGATGTGCAGGGACTGATGGGTAGTGTAGTTCCACGCTACCATGGTAGAACAACCATTGTGCTGCTCTGGAAGCGTGACATACAGTCATGAGAGGGTTCTGGACAACCAGGAGAAATGCTAAGTCTCTCTGGTACGGGCCCTTGGGTCGACAAGGTTGCTAAGGAAACTTCGTCAGGACGCAAAGTCGTGCGTCAAGTACAAACCTGGGCTTATACGGCTCAACCATAACGGTTACCGATTGGGCCCTTGAGCAAGGCCCTTAACCTTCAACTGCTCGGTTGTATAAACGAGATATATGTACGTCGCTCTGGATAAGGGCGTCTGCCATCTAACGTAAATGTACTGATAAGCGAACGGATATTTTTAGCCTATTGTCATTTCAATGCCGAACAGAAAGGAAACGGCGAGTCATTATTCAACACTTTATCGGAGGGTGTGGCGACATTAGCCAGGTCTAATTTTGGACAGTCCGTGCACAGGGGATAGATTCACACGGTGCTTTCCAATCCGCACACCCCCACTCTGGCTTCCTGACAAATAATTCTAGCGCTTAACAGTCGAGCCTGTCTATTAATCCTGCGTGTTTTTATTTATCCTTTGAACGCCAGGCCGTTCTATTAACTCTGCTCGAATCCTTCACAGAGCTTGCGATGATTCACGCGTTGCCTAATTGCAGACAAATGACTTCATTTCAGATGGTTTTGATATTTCATTTTAAGAGTTGATTCGTCTGGGGTTTTTTTTTTTTCTTTCTTTTCCCTCACCCCTTTTCTTTCTCCCTTTCCCCCTCTTTAAGCTTCAGGGCCGTTTCTCTTTTGCGTAAGGGTCCGTCGTTTGTCTCTGGCGCACCGCGCATACACAACGAGGCCTTACCGACCGCGCGCAAGATTGATTTCATAAATCACCCGCTCGTTTGTAATGGCTTCCTTTCTCCCGCGCACCGCCCGCCATCTTTTTTTTTTTTTTTTTTTTTTTTTTTTTCAAAGCCACCAGCAAAAAAAAGTCCTTCAATAAATGGCACGTCACTGTTGTGTGTAAGGCAGCAGAGACAAACATTAAACTAATGACGGTAATGGGGCTCTCTGAATGCCAAGTGTGTGCGTGTGTGTGAGAATAAAGAGAGATGGAGAGCTGCGCATTGATAAGTTTACTGTATGCCTAAAACGACTTTAAGGTCAAGTCAGGTAAAATAGGAAGAAACCCATGTGTGAGATATTCACTATTCGGTATGTAAGGCAGCACTCGATCATGTTAAAGCTCCGCCTCTCGGGCGTTCAAAGACGTGTACGGGCGCTACTGGGAAAACACAACATCCTGGCGTGCGACTTGCTCTGTTTCGCGTCGAAATCTGTGGATCGGGTAGTGTCAGTGCACCGAGGTTCTCCGTTAGCAGATGCGACAAGAGCAGGCACGAGAGCCGAGAGATATTTCGAAGGCACGTTCGAAAAGTAGGCCAGGCAGCGCACCATGGAACCGACGCCGGCGCGGTTTGACAGACACTCTGGTTCACACCTCAGCTCGAAGGAGGCTCAGTTGGCAATGTGCCAGCGAGCGAGTCTTGACTCGTTCTCATCTTCTTCTAAACTCCATCTGGTACCTGATCGTATCTGTTGCCGATTGGAGACATGGACAGATACAGTATGGAGTGGAACATCATGGTAGATGATATACGGTATCACGTCACATTTCCGACAAGGACATTACAAGTTACGCCATGTTCCAGCGAGTCCGATCTCACCGTAGTCTCAGATCGGGAGTGGATCCCCGATCGGACATGCTTGTCCGGACATGCTTCTCTGCTCACCACGGTTGTAAAGAGTCGTCCTCTGACCGCTCTCCCCGACAAGGCCTTTCCGCCCGTGTGTTTACTTATTTATTTATTTATTTATTCTCATGGTGAGTCTATAAACTCCAGTGGACGCCGAGTTTATATAACCATAATCGTTAGTTCACAAACTTTTCTTAATCTTCTGGACCAAATTCATCAAACTGAACACTCTCACGGCCCCGAATAAATAAATAAATAAATAAATAAATGAGTTTACGGGGCTTGAGAAAGTCTTTGAAGATAGTTTGATGATAAATGTAACATCAAGCAAGGATACATCTGCACCACACACACACACACACACACACACACACACACACACACACATTAATCCGTGAGACGGAGAGACACAGGCTAATTTTACGCCCGTCAGGAGATATTAGCCCTGTGTAACTGTCTCTGATTCAGAAGCTAGACACATCGAAATAGCGAACACACTGCGTACACCCACTGCTACACTGATGAGGTCCAAATGTCCTTGGCTTGCGAGGCCTCAGAATTAGGGCTTTCTTGAAATATAATTGGAATCGGTGCAAAAGCCGATTTACAACGAACACAGTGTGAGAGACCTTCGGATGAGCGTCGAATAATCGCATATTTGTCACAGCCCTTCCCGCTGAGCTCAATGCATACGGTATATTCACCGGTATGTAAAATAAAATAAAGTTCCACAAACCGCAGCTGTGACAGTGACAGTGAGTTTGGTATTAAAACGAAAGCCCCGTCATACTTACACGTCAAAATCAAATGCGCTAGGACTAGTTTCAGCACCGTCCCCGGGAAAAAACAAAACGAAAGAGAACGATCTGTCGGCGTCTCTATAGGATTTCCCGATCGCAGAAACGAGCGCGAAATCAAGCAGACTCCGGGAGATTCCGAGGATCGCGCAGTTTTTTTAAATATTACCGCCGATTTTTCCGCAGGTTCGGGCCGAGACGCGCCGTGCGACGTCGTCACGACGGGCGTTCAGCCGAAGCCGTCTTTTCCATTCACGTGCGAAGAACACGGGTACAGCTAAGAGACCTCGTTTACCAACAGACGCTAACGCGAAAGAGCGCGCAAAACGATTTCCGTGCCATCGCAATTTCGCCGATTCGAGCAGCAAAAAAAAAAAAAGCACAAAAGTGTCCGCAGGTCGCACGGCAAATTTCGAAAATATTTTTTTTAAATAAAAATCCGCCGCAAAATCGAGCGTCTTTGGCCGCAACGATCACAACTGCGTTTGGTTGCATGTTTAGACATCTTGTAGTAGCGGAGAAAAATCACACGCGAAGACGCTCTGTGTGAAAAATACGCTTTCGAAAATAACGAAATAAATAGATTTTACGTTAAAAAAAAAAATCTGTAAAAAATAGTAAAACAAACAAACAAACAAACAAACAAACTGTGGAGAATCTTTTATGTGTTTTTTTCCCACCGCCCTTCTTCTTTCGTTCTCACTCTCTCTGATTTTCTCTTTTTACTCCTTTTCACACACACAGACACACACTTTCACACAGTTTTATCACTGTGGATGTACTCTAGCCCAACTTGTTCAAACTTTATACGGTACGTGGAATATAACAGGAACCATTCCCAGGCTTCGTAAAAACATGGCCGCCGCCGCATGGTCAGGTAGGAATCAAACGTATTCAGGAATATCTTTGGTAGTATTCATGAAGACATTTTGTTTTAGACAAACGTGTAGCATTTGTGACACGAACTGTGCAACTTTTAGTTAGGCTTGAGTGTAGTACGGTAGCAACTAGCTAAATAGTAGCGTTTAGCGAGTATAATATACATGTGTAGTTCATTGGTAATCCTCCATTAAGATTATTAAAGGAATAGGTGTGTGTGTGTGTGTGTGTGTGTGTGTGTGTGTGTGTTTTGCCTGAGGCAGTTCCTTCCTGAAAGAAATCAGGATTGGATTCTCAGCCTAAGTGACCAGCCTCAGGACAGTAGTTAGCAGCGGCTAAGCTAACCAGCATGCTAATCAGCCCAACGAGCCGTTATATTAGACGGCTAATCATTAAAGCCCATTAGAAAAGCTGTTAAATAATACAGAAGGCAGATTAGAAGGCAATCGCTCTTGTTCATTGTCCGGGCTCTACACCATGCTGGTTCATTTAGACGACTGATAGCCTGTTACAATATGCCGATCCAACACACTCTCACCGTCGCAGCGTTGTAGGAAAAGGCTCCGTTTTATTCTCGGCTGAAAGGCATTTTCCGCCCCCCCCACCCCACCCCACCCCACCCCCCACCACGTCTCTAATGAGGTTAGGAAGATGACACATTTCTTAGGAAACACTATTCGAAAACAGGCGATGTTTTATGGCGATGACATGGTTAAGCGGATGACGCTAAACGTCGTCAGGAGCAATACAAAATATTCATATTTCAAAAGATAATGTGGTTTGAACATCATATTCAAACAGATTTTTTTTTTAAAAAATGACCAATTAGCACAATTTCCAGCTAGCGAGCCGTTTAGTTAGCATGCCAGTGAATGTATTCATTCAAATTGCTACGTTTCACATTGCTATGCTAATTGCTACGCTAACTGCACATTCAAACTGCTACGCTCACTTTAAGCCTAACCCTACCTTGTACTTCCTAACGCAAACAAAACACAAACTCTGTTCCTACTAAAGAATCTGCACGTGGTCATGCACAAGGCGTAGCACTAACACACACACACACACACACACACACACACACACACGCACACACACTTTTACATCACTAGGACATGTTAAAAACAGTAAGAGTTTGCTATGAGATCCTATAGCGCTTTGACTTTATGCTAACCTACAGTAGGCTACTTTGCAAAACAGTATTATTCATAAAACTACGTCTTGTAAAGATAACACACTTTCCACCTGTAAGCACTCCTCTCCAATCTAGTCCGAAAGGATGTCTGGTAGCTTCACAATAAAGAACCTGATTAGCGCCGCTTGCCTCGGCGCTGTAAGAAAATTTACCCGAAAGCATTAACGACACCTCATTAAGCCTCTGTAAAAGGAAATAACCGACTCGATACAGTCTCGGCTCTCGTTCACACGCACGCCGTTGCTTTATTATGGAGTTGATTGATTTTTAAGAGCTTCAAACACACTCACGCGTACACCGAATAGCTAGCACGGCATCATTAATTCCTTCATCGTGAGGCAGACTCGTAAACAAGGAGGACTCGCTGTGGAATTCCACGAGTGCCATGAAGAACTGCGAACAATACAAAGACAATCTACTGCATTACTTAAGCGGCGTATCTTATTCGCACTGAAATACCTGTCAGGAAGAAAAGGAGCGGGCTAGCCATCGTAGGCGCTTGTTAGCCAAGTCGAGCATGACAAAAAAAAAAAAAAAAAAAAGAAGCTATTTTCGAAATATTGGTCAAAATGTAATAAGGAGTAGTAGTATCACGGGAAATGGAAAACAAGGTTTGAGAGAGTGCTTTTAGAAGAAAATATTAGTGCTAGCACGGACATTGTATTGCTAATTGAAGCAACAAGCTAGTCAGCTCTGTGGTTTTGGACAGCTTGTTAAAAGCTCTGTGGAATCAGTGCATTCCATGTGAACAAATCTGCTGAATCATGCTAACCTAAGTGATTTTCTGTGCTACAGGACTGTCATACAGGTAAAGGAGAAACCTTTGACACAGCACAGGATGTGGCGCTACATGAGCACTAAAGCCGCTGTAGTGATTTAGACTCGGTGGCCATCCGGGGCCTTTAATTAAAGCAAGTCAAAGCTATTTATCCGACACTAATTAGCACTCAGTCAATCAGCACAGGGTGAGAGACGAGTTACAGAGACGAAGCCCGGAGGAAAGACACGGCGGCCATGAATGAATGAACGCAGCGGAGTGGAAGCTAGGAAGAAGGCTAATAGATGGATGGATGGATGGGTATTTCGATTTAGTAACTCATTATTTCCACTTAATACTTGATTATTTGAAGTTAATAACTCATTATTTCAAGATGCAAGTTATTTGCGTTTAACATCGTATTGTTTCTACTTATCTTGAAATAATGAGATGTTAAGTTATATCTTTAAATAACAAGATAAGTCAAGATAATGACATATCTCCGCACCTCTAAGGGCATATCATTGGCCGGGTGCAAGGTCATCAAGCAGGGAGATCCTTGAGATTTTGCTCCTTATCCTGACTCCTGGTGGTGGAGCAGTGGTATGGATATCTCCTTGTCACACCTTGCAACTGGCCTCTGGGTCAGGTGGATATTCTCCAGTTCCCCTACTTTCTCCTGAGCCACAGCCAGAATCTGGCGTCCTCTGCTAGTTCTCTTCCTGCCTTCCTCAGTTGAGCTCCCAAAACCTCAGTCCCTGAGGAGATGCTGATGTGTGGTTGCAGCCTCAGCATCCAAGCTCCGCGGGATAGATGATGGCCGTCCATCTGGCCACCCTGTACCTAGTGCCAGCTCTGAGTGCTTGGCCCTCTCCCTCTCATAGGTGGCTTCAACTTCCTGCTCCCGTGGGGCAGTGAGCTAAATGAGGACACTGTTTGTAGTGATGTTATTGTGAGGTCTTGAGGAAATTGGAGTAGCCTGCCAAGATTGGCCTTCATGTACCCACAGGTTTGGCGGCTTCCCTTACCAACCAAATGTAGCTTCCTGATTTTGGTGAAACCCTCTGGTCTGCTGGTCTCCAACCCACATGCCAGCTTCCTCAGAACCTCGTCATGCTGCCACCAGTATCACCCCTGAAATAGAACAATCATGTACCCTGTGGATCTAATCAAGAACCTGAGCCGGGCTTGTAGGATGCTTTACAGGTCGGACAAACCGATTGGCCTATTAACTAAGGTCTCCCACGTTATATATTTCCCCGGTGCCCTTGAGACACGGCCGGAAATTGCTCGAACGGTCGATTTGTTATTATTCGGAATGAAAAACACAACAACAACAAAACGGTACAAGGACAAACTCGCTTATATTAAACATAGAGCTTTTGAAACCAAATTGGTCTTGTCAGTCAGCTCGCCTCGCTCTCGTCACGTGACGGACGAAGTCTGACTCCTGCTGATCCGTGCTGTGACTCGGACTCGTTCGGCTCACGCTGAATCGAGTAGCGTCCGTTCTCTAGCTGAACGAAATGATTTTGATCACTATAAAAAGGCAAAGCGACGTCGGGGGCGGTGCCACGGTGGGCGATGATGTAATCGGTGTGCGGCCCCAACACTGAGAACACCGGGAACACCGTCTAACATAGCAAGCCTTATCTGTGCTATTCCCTGCTTATATGCCAGTTTCAGAGCACGGTAAAAAGTGTATGATTGATGCACGTGTTGGAGTGTGTGTGTAGCTGTGTGTTTGATGGATGAAGGTGTTGCTGTGTGACATTTGTACAGAGAAAATTTGTTTACGGTTCATATTCTTTCTAGCGAAGATTAGCTCGGCGAGTTTCAAACACGACGCCCTGTGCGTATAATCGGACGTTTAAACTCAACTCATCGCGTTTTCTGTTCAAAAAGAGTGACATCAGAAAATCTCACAGGTATTGGCACCCTTCGCAAAAGTGAGCAGGAATGAAGACGTTACACATATGCACATTCTGTAAAGTTTCCTTTCATTGCAATATTGCTGCGCGATGTGTTTTTTTTTTCTACCAAATGCAAGTTTTAAAAGTATTGGCAACCCGTCAAATAACATACAGTATGGCGACACCACTCTTGAAGAGAATACCAGCAATTCCCAAAAAGAGAATTTTTACTGAAACTTGGCAACCCTACCTATGACCGTCATTCAGCTGCTCTTTAAAGCATTGGACTCTAGTTACATTGGGAAAGGTGAAATAGAACCGTATGTCACATTACAAAGATGGATACGGAAGCAAGCGCAGATCTTCTAACATTTAACAAACAAACAAACAAACAAACAAACAAACAAACAAACAAACTACAAAGCCACAATAACATGAGGCAAAATACTGTGGCAAAAACTAAACATGGAAGCGTGGACAAAAGCATAGATAGACGATACGTAAGACGAGGAAGCAGTACAAACAGTGGCTATATATAGGAGTGCTCCTTAAACAGAAATGTGATACAGGTGCAGGTGGTCATGTGACAATGATGTAGTATGGTGCAGTGGCTGCTGGGAAATGAAGTCCAGAGTTCCCTCCTTGATACATGACACCGTAGTTACATTGAGAAAGGTGAAATAGAACCCTGGTTACATTGAGAAAGGTGAAATAGAACCCTGGTTACATTGAGAAAGGTGAAATAGAACCGTAGTTACATTGAAAAGGGTGAAATAGAACCCTAGTTACATTGAGAAAGGTGAAATAGAACCGTAGTTACATTGAGAAAGGTGAAATAGAACCGTAGTTACATTGAGAAAGGTGAAATAGAACCGTAGTTACATTGAGAAAGGTGAAATAGAACTGTAGTTACATTGAAAAGGGTGAAATAGAACCCTGGTTACATTGAGAAAGGTGAAATAGAACCGTAGTTACATTGAGAAAGGTGAAATAGAACCCTGGTTACATTGAGAAAGGTGAAATAGAACCGTAGTTACATTGAGAAAGGTGAAATAGAACCGTAGTTACATTGAGAAAGGTGAAATAGAACCCTAGTTACATTGAGAAAGGTGAAATAGAACCGTAGTTACATTGAGAAAGGTGAAATAGAACCGTAGTTACATTGAGAAAGGTGAAATAGAACCGTAGTTACATTGAGAAAGGTGAAATAGAACCCTGGTTACATTGAGAAAGGTGAAATAGAACCGTAGTTACATTGAGAAAGGTGAAATAGAACCCTGGTTACATTGAGAAAGGTGAAATAGAACCCTGGTTACATTGAGAAGGGTGAAATAGAACCCTGGTTACATTGAGAAAGGTGAAATAGAACCGTAGTTACATTGAGAAAGGTGAAATAGAACCCTGGTTACATTGAGAAAGGTGAAATAGAACCGTAGTTACATTGAGAAAGGTGAAATAGAACCCTGGTTACATTGAGAAAGGTGAAATAGAACCGTAGTTACATTGAGAAAGGTGAAATAGAACCCTGGTTACATTGAGAAAGGTGAAATAGAACCCTGGTTACATTGAGAAAGGTGAAATAGAACCCTGGTTACATTGAGAAAGGTGAAATAGAACCCTGGTTACATTGAGAAAGGTGAAATAGAACCCTGTTTACATTGGTACGGATGAAACGGCAGAGGCAAGCAGGTACCTCATACTCAGCAGATATCATCATGCCATCAGTCTTTACAAGAGCCCCTGATCCACCAGCCCCAAAGCATCAACGATCCATATGCAGAGTGTGACCACGAACATGGCCAAAAAAAAAAAAAGATTTTGATTTTATCTCTAACCACAACCACAAAATCCAACTGAAGTTCCAATGACATACTCAGGTCTAAACTCTGCATTTTGTGAAGCTCTCAGGAAGCGTTTCTTTTGTCTGACCCTTTCAAAGAGCTTGTTGTTATAAAAGCAGTGATTTACAAGGAGATAAAAAAAAAGCCCACGTTCTCTTCTGTGTTGAAAGCTCTTTGGTTTTCCCCATGGTGATTAATAACAACAATCAGTTTCTGGAGACTGGGAGCAATTAAAAAAAAAAAAAAAACCTTTTCAATTTTGTATTTATTTGAAATACTCGATATAGGCATGAATACTTCTGTCACATTAGATTTGAAGAGTAAATAGTATTTGGTTTTTTTTTTTCCAAATAGTTATTGTTTAACTTTCTGATTTTCTCATTTTCACACACACACACACACACACACACACTTGCCCTTCAGTACTGTCATAAAACGGTATTACAGTGCAAGCTGTGTGTGTGTGTGTGTGTGTGTGTGTGTGTGTGTGTGTGTGTGTGTTTGGCAAAGAAGAGGCAGGTTGATGTCACCTTGCACTGCTTGACAAAGCCTCTAATTGCAGTGTCTTTCACACTCATGCACACACACGCAGTGCAGCAGCTGTCTCTTGTGTGAGGCGCGTGAACAGGCGGAAGTGCATATATGTACGTGTCTGTGTTTGTGTTCGCTAATTATCATGATGCTGAGTATAAGCAACTGAGCAGGATGAGCAGGGGTAAATAAACACACACACACACACACACACACACACACACATGCACGGTAACACTGCACTCACACACAGCTCTGATTAGCTAGTGATGGTGACCTTGCAGTCTGTCATTCCTAAAGTGTTTAGATCAAATATACCTCACCTGTGAGGAGTCAGGTTGTGTGTGTGTGTGTGTGTGTGTGTGTGTGTGTGTAGGTGATGGGTGTCCCTCCTTCTTAGCAGTGTAATTTATCACTCGTTTGGTGGCCGGAGAGTCTGTCAACTGAGTGGTGCTGACATTGAGAGTAAACACACACACACACACACAAGTTTGTTTTACTATCTTTGTGAGGGCCTTCCACCAACATTATTATTATTATTATTTTTATAAATAGAAAATAGAACACTAGTTATGCTAGGAAGGGTGAAATAGAACACTAGTTATGTTAGGAAGGGTGAAATAGAACACTAGTTATGTTGGAAGGGTGAAATAGAACACTAGTTATGTTGGGAAGGGTGAAATAGAACACTAGTTACATAGGGAAGGGTGAAATAGAACACTAGTTATGTTGGGAAGGGTGAAATAGAACACTAGTTATGTTAGGAAGGGTGAAATAGAACACTAGTTACATAGGGAAGGGTGAAATAGAACACTAGTTATGTTAGGAAGGGTGAAATAGAACACTAGTTACGTTGGGAAGGGTGAAATAGAACACTAGTTATGTTGGGAAGGGTGAAATAGAACACTAGTTATGTTAGGAAGGGTGAAATAGAACACTAGTTACGTTGGGAAGGGTGAAATAGAACACTAGTTATGTTGGGAAGGGTGAAATAGAACACTAGTTATGCTAGGAAGGGTGAAATAGAACACTAGTTATGCTAGGAAGGGTGAAATAGAACACTAGTTATGTTAGGAAGGGTGAAATAGAACACTAGTTATGTTGGGAAGGGTGAAATAGAACACTAGTTATGTTAGGAAGGGTGAAATAGAACACTAGTTATGTTAGGAAGGGTGAAATAGAACACTAGTTATGTTGGGAAGGGTGAAATAGAACACTAGTTATGTTAGGAAGGGTGAAATAGAACACTAGTTATGCTAGGAAGGGTGAAATAGAACACTAGTTATGTTAGGAAGGGTGAAATAGAACACTAGTTACATAGGGAAGGGTGAAATAGAACACTAGTTATGTTAGGAAGGGTGAAATAGAACACTAGTTATGTTGGGAAGGGTGAAATAGAACACTAGTTATGTTAGGAAGGGTGAAATAGAACACTAGTTATGTTGGGAAGAGTGAAATAGAACACTAGTTATGTTGGGAAGGGTGAAATAGAACACTAGTTATGTTAGGAAGGGTGAAATAGAACACTAGTTATGTTGGGAAGAGTGAAATAGAACACTAGTTATGTTGGGAAGGGTGAAATAGAACACTAGTTATGTTAGGAAGGGTGAAATAGAACACTAGTTATGTTGGGAAGGGTGAAATAGAACACTAGTTATGTTAGGAAGGGTGAAATAGAACACTAGTTATGTTATGAAGGGTGAAATAGAACACTAGTTATGTTAGGAAGGGTGAAATAGAACACTAGTTATGTTGGGAAGGGTGAAATAGAACACTAGTTATGTTAGGAAGGGTGAAATAGAACACTAGTTATGTTGGGAAGGGTGAAATAGAACACTAGTTATGTTGGGAAGGGTGAAATAGAACACTAGTTATGCTGGGAAGGGTGAAATAGAACACTAGTTATGTTGGGAAGGGTGAAATAGAACACTAGTTATGTTGGGAAGGGTGAAATAGAACACTAGTTATGTTAGGAAGGGTGAAATAGAACACTAGTTACATAGGGAAGGGTGAAATAGAACACTAGTTATGTTAGGAAGGGTGAAATAGAACACTAGTTATGTTGGGAAGAGTGAAATAGAACACTAGTTATGTTGGGAAGGGTGAAATAGAACACTAGTTATGTTAGGAAGGGTGAAATAGAACACTAGTTATGTTGGGAAGAGTGAAATAGAACACTAGTTATGTTGGGAAGGGTGAAATAGAACACTAGTTATGTTAGGAAGGGTGAAATAGAACACTAGTTATGTTGGGAAGGGTGAAATAGAACACTAGTTATGTTAGGAAGGGTGAAATAGAACACTAGTTATGTTATGAAGGGTGAAATAGAACACTAGTTATGTTAGGAAGGGTGAAATAGAACACTAGTTATGTTGGGAAGAGTGAAATAGAACACTAGTTATGTTGGGAAGGGTGAAATAGAACACTAGTTATGTTAGGAAGGGTGAAATAGAACACTAGTTATGTTGGGAAGAGTGAAATAGAACACTAGTTATGTTGGGAAGGGTGAAATAGAACACTAGTTATGTTAGGAAGGGTGAAATAGAACACTAGTTATGTTGGGAAGGGTGAAATAGAACACTAGTTATGTTGGGAAGGGTGAAATAGAACACTAGTTATGCTGGGAAGGGTGAAATAGAACACTAGTTATGTTGGGAAGGGTGAAATAGAACACTAGTTATGTTGGGAAGGGTGAAATAGAACACTAGTTATGTTGGGAAGGGTGAAATAGAACACTAGTTATGTTGGGAAGGGTGAAATAGAACACTAGTTATGCTGGGAAGGGTGAAATAGAACACTAGTTATGTTGGGAAGGGTGAAATAGAACACTAGTTATGTTGGGAAGGGTGAAATAGAACACTAGTTATGTTAGGAAGGGTGAAATAGAACACTAGTTACATAGGGAAGGGTGAAATAGAACACTAGTTATGTTAGGAAGGGTGAAATAGAACACTAGTTATGTTGGGAAGGGTGAAATAGAACACTAGTTATGTTAGGAAGGGTGAAATAGAACACTAGTTATGTTAGGAAGGGTGAAATAGAACACTAGTTATGTTGGGAAGGGTGAAATAGAACACTAGTTATGTTAGGAAGGGTGAAATAGAACACTAGTTACGTTGGGAAGGGTGAAATAGAACACTAGTTACGTTAGGAAGGGTGAAATAGAACACTAGTTATGTTAGGAAGGGTGAAATAGAACACTAGTTATGTTGGGAAGGGTGAAATAGAACACTAGTTATGTTAGGAAGGGTGAAATAGAACACTAGTTATGTTGGGAAGGGTGAAATAGAACACTAGTTATGTTGGGAAGGGTGAAATAGAACACTAGTTATGCTGGGAAGGGTGAAATAGAACACTAGTTATGTTGGGAAGGGTGAAATAGAACACTAGTTATGTTGGGAAGGGTGAAATAGAACACTAGTTATGTTAGGAAGGGTGAAATAGAACACTAGTTACATAGGGAAGGGTGAAATAGAACACTAGTTATGTTAGGAAGGGTGAAATAGAACACTAGTTATGTTGGGAAGGGTGAAATAGAACACTAGTTATGTTAGGAAGGGTGAAATAGAACACTAGTTATGTTGGGAAGAGTGAAATAGAACACTAGTTATGTTGGGAAGGGTGAAATAGAACACTAGTTATGTTAGGAAGGGTGAAATAGAACACTAGTTATGTTAGGAAGGGTGAAATAGAACACTAGTTACGTTAGGAAGGGTGAAATAGAACACTAGTTATGTTAGGAAGGGTGAAATAGAACACTAGTTATGTTGGGAAGGGTGAAATAGAACACTAGTTATGTTAGGAAGGGTGAAATAGAACACTAGTTATGTTAGGAAGGGTGAAATAGAACACTAGTTACATAGGGAAGGGTGAAATAGAACACTAGTTATGTTAGGAAGGGTGAAATAGAACACTAGTTACATAGGGAAGGGTGAAATAGAACACTAGTTATGTTAGGAAGGGTGAAATAGAACACTAGTTATGTTGGGAAGAGTGAAATAGAACACTAGTTATGTTGGGAAGGGTGAAATAGAACACTAGTTATGTTAGGAAGGGTGAAATAGAACACTAGTTATGTTAGGAAGGGTGAAATAGAACACTAGTTATGTTAGGAAGGGTGAAATAGAACACTAGTTATGTTAGGAAGGGTGAAATAGAACACTAGTTACATAGGGAAGGGTGAAATAGAACACTAGTTATGTTAGGAAGGGTGAAATAGAACACTAGTTATGTTGGGAAGGGTGAAATAGAACACTAGTTATGTTAGGAAGGGTGAAATAGAACACTAGTTATGTTGGGAAGAGTGAAATAGAACACTAGTTATGTTGGGAAGGGTGAAATAGAACACTAGTTATGTTAGGAAGGGTGAAATAGAACACTAGTTATGTTGGGAAGAGTGAAATAGAACACTAGTTATGTTGGGAAGGGTGAAATAGAACACTAGTTATGTTATGAAGGGTGAAATAGAACACTAGTTATGTTGGGAAGGGTGAAATAGAACACTAGTTACGTTGGGAAGGGTGAAATAGAACACTAGTTATGTTAGGAAGGGTGAAATAGAACACTAGTTACGTTGGGAAGGGTGAAATAGAACACTAGTTATGTTAGGAAGGGTGAAATAGAACACTAGTTACGTTGGGAAGGGTGAAATAGAACACTAGTTACGTTAGGAAGGGTGAAATAGAACACTAGTTATGTTAGGAAGGGTGAAATAGAACACTAGTTATGTTGGGAAGAGTGAAATAGAACACTAGTTATGTTGGGAAGGGTGAAATAGAACACTAGTTATGTTAGGAAGGGTGAAATAGAACACTAGTTATGTTGGGAAGGGTGAAATAGAACACTAGTTATGTTGGGAAGGGTGAAATAGAACACTAGTTATGCTGGGAAGGGTGAAATAGAACACTAGTTATGTTGGGAAGGGTGAAATAGAACACTAGTTATGTTGGGAAGGGTGAAATAGAACACTAGTTATGTTAGGAAGGGTGAAATAGAACACTAGTTACATAGGGAAGGGTGAAATAGAACACTAGTTATGTTAGGAAGGGTGAAATAGAACACTAGTTATGTTGGGAAGGGTGAAATAGAACACTAGTTATGTTAGGAAGGGTGAAATAGAACACTAGTTATGTTGGGAAGAGTGAAATAGAACACTAGTTATGTTGGGAAGGGTGAAATAGAACACTAGTTATGTTAGGAAGGGTGAAATAGAACACTAGTTATGTTAGGAAGGGTGAAATAGAACACTAGTTATGTTAGGAAGGGTGAAATAGAACACTAGTTACATAGGGAAGGGTGAAATAGAACACTAGTTATGTTAGGAAGGGTGAAATAGAACACTAGTTATGTTGGGAAGGGTGAAATAGAACACTAGTTATGTTAGGAAGGGTGAAATAGAACACTAGTTATGTTGGGAAGAGTGAAATAGAACACTAGTTATGTTGGGAAGGGTGAAATAGAACACTAGTTATGTTAGGAAGGGTGAAATAGAACACTAGTTATGTTGGGAAGAGTGAAATAGAACACTAGTTATGTTGGGAAGGGTGAAATAGAACACTAGTTATGTTATGAAGGGTGAAATAGAACACTAGTTATGTTGGGAAGGGTGAAATAGAACACTAGTTACGTTGGGAAGGGTGAAATAGAACACTAGTTATGTTAGGAAGGGTGAAATAGAACACTAGTTACGTTGGGAAGGGTGAAATAGAACACTAGTTATGTTAGGAAGGGTGAAATAGAACACTAGTTACGTTGGGAAGGGTGAAATAGAACACTAGTTACGTTAGGAAGGGTGAAATAGAACACTAGTTATGTTAGGAAGGGTGAAATAGAACACTAGTTATGTTGGGAAGGGTGAAATAGAACACTAGTTATGTTAGGAAGGGTGAAATAGAACACTAGTTATGTTGGGAAGGGTGAAATAGAACACTAGTTATGTTAGGAAGGGTGAAATAGAACACTAGTTACGTTGGGAAGGGTGAAATAGAACACTAGTTACGTTAGGAAGGGTGAAATAGAACACTAGTTATGTTAGGAAGGGTGAAATAGAACACTAGTTATGTTAGGAAGGGTGAAATAGAACACTAGTTACATAGGGAAGGGTGAAATAGAACACTAGTTACATTAGGAAGGGTGAAATAGAACACTAGTTACATAGGGAAGGGTGAAATAGAACACTAGTTATGTTAGGAAGGGTGAAATAGAACACTAGTTATGTTGGGAAGGGTGAAATAGAACACTAGTTATGTTGGGAAGGGTGAAATAGAACACTAGTTATGTTAGGAAGGGTGAAATAGAACACTAGTTACATAGGGAAGGGTGAAATAGAACACTAGTTACATTAGGAAGGGTGAAATAGAACACTAGTTACATAGGGAAGGGTGAAATAGAACACTAGTTATGTTAGGAAGGGTGAAATAGAACACTAGTTATGTTGGGAAGGGTGAAATAGAACACTAGTTATGTTGGGAAGGGTGAAATAGAACACTAGTTATGTTAGGAAGGGTGAAATAGAACACTAGTTATGTTAGGAAGAGTGAAATAGAACACTAGTTATGTTAGGAAGGGTGAAATAGAAAACTAGTTATGTTGGGAAGGGTGAAATAGAACACTAGTTATGTTGGGAAGAGTGAAATAGAACACTAGTTATGTTGGGAAGGGTGAAATAGAACACTAGTTATGTTATGAAGGGTGAAATAGAACACTAGTTATGTTGGGAAGGGTGAAATAGAACACTAGTTACGTTGGGAAGGGTGAAATAGAACACTAGTTATGTTAGGAAGGGTGAAATAGAACACTAGTTACGTTGGGAAGGGTGAAATAGAACACTAGTTATGTTAGGAAGGGTGAAATAGAACACTAGTTACGTTGGGAAGGGTGAAATAGAACACTAGTTACGTTAGGAAGGGTGAAATAGAACACTAGTTATGTTAGGAAGGGTGAAATAGAACACTAGTTATGTTGGGAAGAGTGAAATAGAACACTAGTTATGTTGGGAAGGGTGAAATAGAACACTAGTTATGTTAGGAAGGGTGAAATAGAACACTAGTTATGTTGGGAAGGGTGAAATAGAACACTAGTTATGTTGGGAAGGGTGAAATAGAACACTAGTTATGCTGGGAAGGGTGAAATAGAACACTAGTTATGTTGGGAAGGGTGAAATAGAACACTAGTTATGTTGGGAAGGGTGAAATAGAACACTAGTTATGTTAGGAAGGGTGAAATAGAACACTAGTTACATAGGGAAGGGTGAAATAGAACACTAGTTATGTTAGGAAGGGTGAAATAGAACACTAGTTATGTTGGGAAGGGTGAAATAGAACACTAGTTATGTTAGGAAGGGTGAAATAGAACACTAGTTATGTTGGGAAGAGTGAAATAGAACACTAGTTATGTTGGGAAGGGTGAAATAGAACACTAGTTATGTTAGGAAGGGTGAAATAGAACACTAGTTATGTTAGGAAGGGTGAAATAGAACACTAGTTATGTTAGGAAGGGTGAAATAGAACACTAGTTACATAGGGAAGGGTGAAATAGAACACTAGTTATGTTAGGAAGGGTGAAATAGAACACTAGTTATGTTGGGAAGGGTGAAATAGAACACTAGTTATGTTAGGAAGGGTGAAATAGAACACTAGTTATGTTGGGAAGAGTGAAATAGAACACTAGTTATGTTGGGAAGGGTGAAATAGAACACTAGTTATGTTAGGAAGGGTGAAATAGAACACTAGTTATGTTGGGAAGAGTGAAATAGAACACTAGTTATGTTGGGAAGGGTGAAATAGAACACTAGTTATGTTATGAAGGGTGAAATAGAACACTAGTTATGTTGGGAAGGGTGAAATAGAACACTAGTTACGTTGGGAAGGGTGAAATAGAACACTAGTTATGTTAGGAAGGGTGAAATAGAACACTAGTTACGTTGGGAAGGGTGAAATAGAACACTAGTTATGTTAGGAAGGGTGAAATAGAACACTAGTTACGTTGGGAAGGGTGAAATAGAACACTAGTTACGTTAGGAAGGGTGAAATAGAACACTAGTTATGTTAGGAAGGGTGAAATAGAACACTAGTTATGTTGGGAAGGGTGAAATAGAACACTAGTTATGTTAGGAAGGGTGAAATAGAACACTAGTTATGTTGGGAAGGGTGAAATAGAACACTAGTTATGTTAGGAAGGGTGAAATAGAACACTAGTTACGTTGGGAAGGGTGAAATAGAACACTAGTTACGTTAGGAAGGGTGAAATAGAACACTAGTTATGTTAGGAAGGGTGAAATAGAACACTAGTTATGTTAGGAAGGGTGAAATAGAACACTAGTTACATAGGGAAGGGTGAAATAGAACACTAGTTACATTAGGAAGGGTGAAATAGAACACTAGTTACATAGGGAAGGGTGAAATAGAACACTAGTTATGTTAGGAAGGGTGAAATAGAACACTAGTTATGTTGGGAAGGGTGAAATAGAACACTAGTTATGTTGGGAAGGGTGAAATAGAACACTAGTTATGTTAGGAAGGGTGAAATAGAACACTAGTTACATAGGGAAGGGTGAAATAGAACACTAGTTACATTAGGAAGGGTGAAATAGAACACTAGTTACATAGGGAAGGGTGAAATAGAACACTAGTTATGTTAGGAAGGGTGAAATAGAACACTAGTTATGTTGGGAAGGGTGAAATAGAACACTAGTTATGTTGGGAAGGGTGAAATAGAACACTAGTTATGTTAGGAAGGGTGAAATAGAACACTAGTTATGTTAGGAAGAGTGAAATAGAACACTAGTTATGTTAGGAAGGGTGAAATAGAAAACTAGTTATGTTGGGAAGGGTGAAATAGAACACTAGTTATGTTAGGAAGGGTGAAATAGAACACTAGTTATGTTGGGAAGGGTGAAATAGAACACTAGTTATGTTGGGAAGGGTGAAATAGAACACTAGTTATGTTGGGAAGGGTGAAATAGAACACTAGTTATGTTGGGAAGGGTGAAATAGAACACTAGTTATGTTAGGAAGGGTGAAATAGAACACTAGTTATGTTGGGAAGGGTGAAATAGAACACTAGTTATGTTGGGAAGGGTGAAATAGAACACTAATTACGTTGGGAAGGGTGAAATAGAACACTAGTTACGTCAGGAAGGGTGAAATACAACACTAGTTACATAGGGAAGGGTGAAATAGAACACTAGTTATGTTAGGAAGGGTGAAATAGAACACTAGTTATGTTAGGAAGGGTGAAATAGAACACTAGTTATGTTGGGAAGGGTGAAGAACACTAGTTACGTTAGGAAGGGTGAAATAGAACACTAGTTATGTTAGGAAGGGTGAAATAGAACACTAGTTATGTTAGGAAGGGTGAAATAGAACACTAGTTATGTTAGGAAGGGTGAAATAGAACACTAGTTATGTTGGGAAGGGTGAAATAGAACACTAGTTATGTTAGGAAGGGTGAAATAGAACACTAGTTATGTTGGGAAGAGTGAAATAGAACACTAGTTATGTTGGGAAGGGTGAAATAGAACACTAGTTATGTTGGGAAGGGTGAAATAGAACACTAGTTATGTTAGGAAGGGTGAAATAGAACACTAGTTATGTTGGGAAGAGTGAAATAGAACACTAGTTATGTTGGGAAGGGTGAAATAGAACACTAGTTATGTTGGGAAGGGTGAAATAGAACACTAGTTATGTTGGAAGGGTGAAATAGAACACTAGTTATGTTAGGAAGGGTGAAATAGAACACTAGTTATGTTGGAAGGGTGAAATAGAACACTAGTTATGTTGGGAAGAGTGAAATAGAACACTAGTTATGTTGGGAAGAGTGAAATAGAACACTAGTTATGTTGGGAAGGGTGAAATAGAACACTAGTTATGTTGGGAAGAGTGAAATAGAACACTAGTTATGTTGGGAAGAGTGAAATAGAACACTAGTTATGTTAGGAAGGGTGAAATAGAACACTAGTTACGTTAGGAAGGGTGAAATAGAACACTAGTTATGTTGGGAAGGGTGAAATAGAACACTAGTTATGTTGGGAAGAGTGAAATAGAACACTAGTTATGTTGGGAAGGGTGAAATAGAACACTAGTTATGTTGGGAAGAGTGAAATAGAACACTAGTTATGTTGGGAAGAGTGAAATAGAACACTAGTTACGTTAGGAAGGGTGAAATAGAACACTAGTTATGTTAGGAAGGGTGAAATAGAACACTAGTTACGTTAGGAAGGGTGAAATAGAACACTAGTTATGTTGGGAAGGGTGAAATAGAACACTAGTTACGTTAGGAAGGGTGAAATAGAACACTAGTTAGGTTGGAAGGGTGAAATAGAACACTAGTTATGTTGGGAAGGGTGAAATAGAACACTAGTTATGTTGGGAAGGGTGAAATAGAACACTAGTTATGTTGGGAAGGGTGAAATAGAACACTAGTTATGTTGGGAAGGGTGAAATAGAACACTAGTTACATTGAAAAAGGGGAAATAGAGCCCGAGTAATATATAGCTGTAGTTCTACGAACACTGGGTAACCTCCAGGGTTCCCTGTCACTCGGAACCAGCACCAACCCAGCAGGAACTCGGCGAGAAGCTTCCAGGTACAGATAACTGTTTTTTTTTATTGATTGTGTTGTATAGTGCAAGCTGTGTGTGTGTGTATGCATGTTTTTATATCCTCATGAGGACCAAATGTCCCCACAAGAATATGGGAACCCCCACCCCCTTCCTCTGTAGACCTCTGAGCTACATATCAAATCAAGCACGTTAGTCAGTTTATAGAGGAAGGAAATGTTTATTTGCCCAAAACACCTCGAACCAAATGCGTAATTATTTTCTAAACAGCAATTATCGTTCTGTTCAGAAACGAAGAACAACTTGTAGATGGATATGAATATGTATGTAATTTGGGAAGAATCGAGCAATGATTCGTGGCAGTTTTTTTTTTTGAGGCAGCTTCGCTTCCACATCACAGCTGAGCCCATTACCATTTTCATCTACTGAAACAAAAACAACAGTATTATAAAGCCTCGTGATGAATGATCTCTTTGATTCATTTTGTTTGTATCCCGATTAAAAAAGTGAGTTTCCTAAGACCGTTCCAGAAGTAAAAAAAATAATAAAAAAAATTAATTAAAATTACATGCTTAAATATCACCACTGCAACAAAGGATCAACTCAAATGTCTATATTCATCATACTAATGCACTCGGCCCCGTGCCGACTTTTCATTTATTCACAAATTCTCAACATGAGAGAAAAAGTCATTTAAAAAAAAAAAAAAAAACTGCTGATCTGCTAAGATTAGCTCTGTGTTTATGCTAGCATGACTAGCATGACTAGCATACATTTAACATAGTGCTCATTCTTGTGGCTAATTTGCATTGCGTTTGAGACTTTTAACAACAAAAACAAAATAAATAAAGATAGATTTTACTTGGGGGTTTCAGTTTATTAAGAGAATAGCTTTTTCATGCTAATCTGCTATGCTTAAAACTAAGCTTTGCGTGGTCTACTTAAACAAAATTAGCACAAAATAATAATAACAACAACAACAACAACAACAACAATAAGAAAGCTCTTGCTACAGTAGAATGGACATTTGTTCAAATGCCTAACATTGACTATGAATTCAAGTGAGAGCCAAAGCTACAAACAGGCGCTGGATTCAATCGAGTCGCTACGGTGGTTAATAAACAATGACAGGACCGCAGATCACCTGAGGTGAATCTCCTTCTCCCTTTCCTTCAATCCCTTCTTCTTTGCATTTTCGCTCTGTATCTTAGGATATCACTCTCTGTCTCTCTGTGGACTGATGAGGTGTAGAGTGAGATGCCGAGTGGTGCAATGTCGCTCTGTGTGTGTGTGTGTGTGTGTGTGTGTGTGTGTGTGTGTGTTATCTAAGACGATGTTATCAGGTTTAACAGCACTTCTTTTCCTGTTCACTGACACCAGAAAATCTGAGACACTCAAGAAGAAGTACTGAGTACTGTACTGTATGTTGTCTGTCTGACTAGTAAAAGACGTACGTATTATTAAAAGAACATACTGCGCCATTTATAAGTCAGAGGATCTGAAAGCAACATAAAATGTAACTAGAAATGGTAAAAAAACAAACAAACAAAAAAAAATTTGGGTTGTGCTGTTATAGGAAATTTAAATAATAATAATAATAATACATCTGGGAAATCTAGCACACTAAAATAATATATAATATACAGTACTGTTGCTACAAATTAAATACTTTTGTTATGTCCCGAGGGTGTGCAAACTTTTGCACTCATCTATATTTAAAGAACAGTGGACACTGGACATTGCATTGTAGGCTGATTGGCATGTCCGACAAGTGTCCGTAGTGTATGAATGAGTGTGTGATTGTACCCTGTGATGTATTGGCACCCCGTCCAGGGTGTCCCCCGCCTTGTCCCCCACGCACCCCGGGATAGGCTCCAGGTTCCCCGCGCAATAATCAGCAATTTTTTAAATATAGAATTTATATACTTTATAGGCTATAGTATATTTACATACTTATGTAACGTTATATGCAATCCTCTTATTTTTGGTGCTGTTATTTAGAGAGAGAGAAAAAAAAATCAAGATCTGATGAGAAATCCAGGTCCGGTATTGGGGGATTTTTTTCAGCAGATAAGCAATGCATCCAGCAGCACGGCTACGTCCACGTCATCAAGCAGCAGTGTCGTGAGAGCCAGTGCAGTGGAAACAGCCAGTGGAGTATGACAGGAATTGCCCCTCTACCATCCTCGGGTTCATCTGATCCACACCAGTCAACCAGCAACTCCACTGGCACCGTAATAGACATCTGTTAGCGCTAATCCTATTTATATTTATGGAATTTATGGCATTTAGCATGACGCCCTTATCCAGAGCGACTTGCATTTATCTCATTTATACAACTGAGCAAATAAGGGGTTAAGGGCCTTGCTCAAGGGCCCAACATTGGTAGCTTGAACTCCTGACCTTCTGATCAGTAACGCCGAGCCAGCACTGCCCACCAGTCAAATCCAACACTTAAAGCAGAAATATGCTGGGCAACAAAAGTTGTAACCAGCCACTATTCCTACAAATCATGTGAGAACTCAGGGGACATTTTCCAAACCGTGTTTCCCGACAGAATCATAGCAAAGCAGTTTACTTGTCGGGAGAATAAAGTGGCGAACCTCGTCGTGTTTGGGCTAGCTCCTCGTTTCTCTTCCCTGATGAAGACCAACGCCAAGAAAGAGTCTAGTTATGTTCTTCTGTTTGATGGAAGTCTAAATCTGGAAATGAAGAAATGCCAGTGCGACATTCACTTGAGATTCTGGAATGATAATCAAGTAACCTCAAGGTATCCGGGGTATGGTTTTTCATGGGTCATCGCACTGCAGAACAAATAAATAAGAAGGTTGAGACATATAGGCTTCTAAAAACCTGATTCAGCTGATTCACATGGACGGCCCAAATGAAGCTCTTCTCCATGCTCTTAGCCTGAAATGGCTCCTAGGGAGGACTATTGAGTAGTCCCTGGTTCCACATCCTTCCGTCTTGACTTCTGTCCTCATCGATGGCTGGAAAATGCCGAGGTGGATGAGAGTGCCCTACAGGGTTTGCCTTCTCTGAAAACGTACATCAATGCCGCCAAAGCGAAAAACCATCTACCAAGTCTTTTAAGACTGCTCAGATGATTGTTCAAGATATCACCTCTTCTCAGCAAAGCCCGACTTCTTTCTAATGGTGGCTACGTTATACCGGACAGACAAACCCGTGCGGCCATTTATCAGCGCGGATCTCACCAGTATGCTTAGGAGTCGAACGGAGACGTTTATCACGCCCAGTGTCATGAAGAGCGCAAGTACCACAGTAAAGCTTCTGCAAGTTGACAATGCTGGAGGAGCACATGAAGAAGAACTCAGATGCTGAGAGGCCGAGGCTGGAGTTCAGGCAGAACTGCAAGCTGTTTTTTTTTTTTTGTTGTTGTTTTTTTTTTTTTTTCTGAAGATGGTCTCCATGCTTTTTTGAAAAGGCTCCACTCAAATATCCTCTCATGAGAAGCCTGTCTGTTCTGGATCAAAGGGTGATCCTCATGAGTAAAGAGGTAAGCACCCGCAAACTCACCACTGTTCTAGTGGAAACTGGCCGCGCCGAAGAGAAATGCTTTGATGAGATTCTGAGCGGGTTTGCTCACGTCTGTGACCACAACCCGATGTCAGCGTCAGATCCCTTCGGAAGCTCCAAGCCAGAAAGTGGAAGTTTGGATGAATTCCACCACGAATGATCATGAATCGCTATAAAGCGCATAAAGGGCACTTACAATGCCAACTCAAGTTATTGATAGTTTGATTTTCAAAGAGCATTCATTGATCGCCCAGCGTGTTATTCACGCTATGTGTTTGAGGGCTGCTCAACAAGATGGGCGGAAGGCAGAAAAAGTAGGAGGGGTTTTTGTTGGTTTTTTTTAAAGTGATGAAGGTGAATATTTTGTTTAAAAAAAAAAAAAAAAAAGCCTCATTGAGCTGATTGACTGCCTACCTCAAAGACTAACGTTCTTAATGTGATGAAGAAGTACGTACGTGTATGTAAACATATAATTTACCACAATTATAAGGTGCTAAAAGCTTGAAAAGTGCTTGAATTCGCCTTCGGAAAAGGTGTTAGAACCTTTTAGAAGAGTGTTAGAAGAGTGATGGGTTCTACGAAGGGGTTTTTTTTTGTTTTTCCTCCTGAAATTACGGGATTTCCATTGAATACGCTGAAAGCGTTTCTTGTGTAAGCGCTCCTACGAATGATTCATGAATAAATCTCGTATCCAACTTTATAAATCAGTGCAAAAACGTACATCATAAAATCTATATTTGATCGAACGTGGATTTCTCGTAAAAAAAAAAAAAAAAAAACGGAGAGAGGAAATCAGACGCTTTTCTGAACGAACTCGATCGAATTTTTCTGGATGTAAAGAGCGTACTTCTTGTGCAATGGTTCAATTGTTCAGCTTAATAAACGAGGCTGGATGTTTGAATGGAAGAAGAAAAAAAACACCCCCCCCACAAAAAAAAACAAAAAAAAAAACAAAAATAAAAGTTTAGACCAGTTTTTCTTTGAAGTGAATGGGATAACATGAATGACAAATCCGCACTAATCCCCATAAGCACGGAAGTGGAAGCGAAGGCAAAGTGAATTAGGACTCCATTGTTATAAGTTAAAATTGGGTTCCTTTTTTATTTTATTTCTTTTTTAAGCCGAAATGGGTCAGGACTAATTTTAGACAAGTCTCGGGGGAAGGGTTGAGCCACAGACGTTTCTATACGTTATGCCCACTCTCGTTCTTTCTCTCCGCGACGATCACAGCGATATCACGGATAGCACGGTCAGTGCGTGATCCTATTTTTAGACGTATTGTTTATTACTCGTCAGCCCTACACTTCGACGATGACACCACTGTATGGAGATACCCGGAGGAGGAGCCCTGATGTGTCGGTTGTGTTTTATTATCTGAATCTCTGGACTTATTTATTGCATCTTCATGTAACATGCAGTCACTGGGTGTGGCATTTAACAGGAAAGTTATCAACAAGGAATATCCAATCCAGGAACAGGCACATGTCATGTAATGAAGGAACAGGAAACCACCCTCAGAAATCCATCCATCCATCTTCTATACCGTTTATACTACCGAGGGTGGTGGAGGGTGGAGCCTATCCTTGGGACACAAGGCAGGGGACACCCTGGACAGAGCGCTAACCCATCGCAGGGCACAATCGCACACCATTTACACACTACGGACAATTTGGAAATGCCGATCGTAGTACAACGCATGACTTTGGACTCGTGGAGGAAACCCCCGAAGCACAGGGGAGATTATTCAAGGGCAGGGGCAGGATTCGAAACCCCAACCTCGGCCCCCATGAACAAGACTTTGAAAGACGAATGGAGACAACAAGGTATTAATACCGTAAGTAAACGAATTAGGGATTGAACACAGAACAGGCGCACACACTAGGGAAACAAACCGATGATAAAACAGGGACTGAGACGGGACTCAAACATCAACAAAAGCACATGGGAAAACGTACAAAGGCACATCTAGAATGACGATACTAGCTGGGAACCAATGCCACGTGCTGAAACGTGGAGTATGTGACGTTTGTATTATTTACTAGAACGGGCAAAAAGGAGACGGCAAGTCCTCATATACAGACGGGTGAGAAGTGAAAGGAAAAAACAGCGGCGTAACATGTTACGCCGCGAGGGAAGCGTTTCTATCCTGATAGGCGCCGTCGCTTCCAATCGAACACCCATGGGAGATTTTAGAGCGATGTCTTAGACAGACGCTCTCCACCGCCATCGTCAAATAATACTAAATAAATAAATAAATAAACAGCTAGAGGGAATGTCTGTTGGAAGATCATCAGATTGTTCAACACTCCAGTACAGGTCCAGAGACGTGTAGATTCTATGCCAAGGCACATTGAAGCTGTCATGTCTGTTCACTAAGACACTTTATGTTGTTGTTGTTGTTGTTGTTGTTTGTCCTTTTTTCAGCAGGACATGCTGCTTAACAACATACTGTACATTGTACATGAGTGTGTTCCAGTGGGACCAACTTTTGTATGTATTATATAGAACAGCCTTCTATCTATCTATCTATCTATCTATCTATCTATCTATCTAAGTAGGACAATTGATTCATTTTATTCTTTAAATGTTTATACAGTAAGTTTAAACTGGACATCCAAAATCGTACAATTTTCTTACTGTCAATCAAGAATAATGCCATGAGTAAATAAAGAGAAACTCAGCCCACTGAAATGTCCCTCAGTGCAAAATATCATCTGCTAATCCTTTACATTAAGGTTCTCTTAACTAATTTTGACCGGATTTGTAAACACGAGCCGACGTTCTGTAGAACCTCTACTCCGTCCTTCGTTTATCCCTCAGAAGCTCTTGATTTAAAGTGGGTTTTATTTAAAGTACTCTGCTCATCCTATTGTTTCTATAGTAACACACAATCTAAGACTAGTCAGGATCTGATTTAACAACAAAAAAACGAGCCGTTATTTAACAAAGAAAATCATGGCCGTTGACGTGGGGAAGCTTTCCGTAAGGAGATGTTTAGTTGGCGTTTATGGAAGGAGTCTCCAGTGTCAGCGCTTTGTAACATCAGTACATTTTCCACCATGAGAAGATCGAAAGAGCGTGTGCTCGTGATTACTAATTACCTGACTCTTAGCAACACACCAAAAGGTCAGTGGGAAAGAAAATATGCACAAACACGCACGAATGTGTGTGTGTGTGTGTGTGTGTGTGTGTGTGTGTGTGTGTGTGTGTGGGTATCGTGTTGTGTTGTGTGAGTGTATAATTAATAATGCTGTAGTTCCTGTGTAGAGTTTCAGCTCAGATCAATGCACCCTGTCCGTGTGCTGTAATATCAGCCCGGTGTGTGTCTCTGAGTGTAAGGCAACAACATTCGACACAAACTTACACACACACACACACACACACACACAGATTAGCCCTTCTCTCCACTCCCATTTGATGCATCAGCTTCTCAGAACTGAAAACGACAAACCTCCTTGTCAATCGTGTTCTCTCTCTCCCTCTCTCTCTCTCTCTCTGTTGCTCAGTGTCTCTCGCCCGCCCTTGTCCTCTTGTTTCCTCTCACTCCAGCAAGGGGAAATGTAAAGTGACGCTACATGAAAGCGGATCGCGAAAGACGGAGATAGCAAAAGAGAGAGAGAGAGAAAGAGAGAACGATGCTGCCATTCGAACAATGTGCAGACAAGCTGTCTACTGAAAGCCCGAGGAAGAAGAAAAAAGAAAGGGAGAAATAGATTTTTTATTATAATAAGGTCAGTCACGGCGACCATATTACAACTCCGCCTGGACTAATTTATATGATTAGGCTTTCGTGTGTTCATGACACAACGCTGTGGAGAATTTTTTTTTTTTCCGAGCCCAGATTTCTTCTAATTTAGTCAGTGCAAATTTCCACCCGCTAGCCGAGTCTCCGTATCTCACCTACTGCACCTGAGAGGGTGAAGATAATGTACCCTCTGATCGACATCAAAGAAATAAGGCTTAATTACGCCGTCTTCCAATTCAAGATTCGAAGGATTATGTGATTTGAGATTTATTAATGAATTAATCTTCTTCACAATATGTCATTTCTTGATTCTGATTGGTCAAAAGGTCCACCCGTCCATTTTCTGTACGTTTATCCTACACAGGGTTCATGGGGAGCCCAGGGGATTTGGGGAACAAGGCGGGGACAGCCTGGACGGGGTGCCAACCAATCGTAGGGCACAATCACACGCACACTTACACCAGTCGCACATTTAGAGATGCCAGGCATCGTACAATGCATGTCTTTGGATTGGGGGAGGAAGTACCCCCAGGAGTACCCGGGGGAAACCCCCTGAAGCACAGGGAGACCATGCAGGCTCTGTGAAGACCGGGCGGAGACGGGACTTGACCACTCAACCCTGGATGTGTGAGGCAAACGTGCTAACCGCTAAGCCATCATCCCCCCCCCCCCCCCACGGTCAGTTGGTGTTCAATCGTTTTCTCTAACAGCATCTCTGACAGCAGGCTGTCCGACACGATCACACTGACCTTCAACAATCAGATGCAGGAACAGTTAGTTATTTGCATCAGTGCAGAATGATAACACTCCCCCAAACTTCTTCAAGCAACCCTTTGAATCTTCTTGAATGCCTTTAAATGTATCCACAGCTAAAGGCCAAACAGGAGACATGGTCCCATTTCCCATCTACCCGGATTATGAAAATCGCACTGGCGCGCAAAAATCCTCTCAATCAGATAAGAAATCGAAATGAACGAGCTGCTCGGTTACGCTCGCTCAGGCAGTGAAATGGATCGCAGGCTTTTTGTGCGTGTTTTACTTCACGAGACACTGTATCGCGGTTTGCCACAGTGTTGCTGTGCTTATTCGTTTTGCAAATAAATGTATCTTTATCCATGATAATAATAATAATAATAATAATAATAATAATAATAAAAAGTATGTTAAGATGACAAATAATTCACCCAAAAGTACCTTTTCAGTACTGAAAGCACAGTGAGAGTGGTGCATATATCCCAGAGGTCCACAGCATCTGTGTTGGACTTTTAATTCAGCTTTCGAGGAATGACCTGATAGAGCTGATTCCACTAGCCGTTCAAAAGAGGTCCGAGGAGAATGGGAAGTCTGGTTTAAGCTGACAGGAAGGAGATGCTAACTCAAATCACCACTCGTTACAAGTGTGGTGAGCGGAAAAGCATCTCAGAATGCAGAACACATGAGCTACAACAGAAGAAGACCACATGGGCACTCCTGTCAGCCAAGAACAGGAATCTGAGTGGGTACAGGTTTAGAAAAGCTTACGAAAACATCACCTGGTCTTTTTCTAATCTTTATTGTACGGTTACGGTGAGCCTGTGCAAACTGTAGCCATAAAAGCCTGGTCTTGTGCATTCAGAGCTGCTTTTCTGATCACCACGGTTGCAAAGAGTAGTTACTCAAGCTGGTCTTTCAAGGTGTTTCTGCCCACAGAACTGCTGCTCGCGGAATGTTTATTTATTTATTTATTCCATTCTATGCATCCTCAATAAAGCCTCTAAAGCATGTAATGTTGAATGCACAAACTGATGGTTTACTTAACACTTCATTATATAGAGCTGCTTCATTATATAGAGCTGCTTCATTATATAAAGCTTAATTATATAGAGCTTCTTCATTATATAGAGCTGCTTCATTATATAAAGCTTAATTATATAGAGATTCTTCATTATATAGAGCTGCTTCATTATATAGAGCTGCTTCATTATATAAAGCTTAATTATATAGACCTTCTTCATTATATAGAGCTGCTTCATTATATAAAGCTTAATTATATAGAGCTTCTTCATTATATAGAGCTGCTTCATTATATAAAGCTTAATTATATAGAGCTTCATTATATAGAGCTTCTTCATTATATAGAGCTTCATTATATAGAGCTGCTTCCTTATATAAAGCTTAATTATATACAGCTTCTTCATTATATAGAGCTGCTTCATTATATAGAGCTGCTTCATTATATAAAGCTTAATTATATAGAGCTTCTTCATTATATAGAGCTGCTTCATTATATAGAGCTGCTTCATTATATAAAGCTTCACTATATAGAGCTTCATTACAGAGAGCTTCTTCATTATATAGAGCTTCATTATAGAGAGCTTCCTCATTATATAGAGCTTCATTATAGAGAGCTTCTTCATTATATAGAGCTTCATTATAGAGAGCTTCCTCATTATATAGAGCTTCATTATAGAGAGCTTCTTCATTATATAGAGCTTCATTATATAGAGCTTCCTCATTATATAGAGCTTCATTATAGAGAGCTTCTTCATTATATAGAGCTTCATTATATAGAGCTTCACTATATAGAGCTTCATTATATAGAACTTCTTCATTATATAGAGCTTCTTCATTGTATAGAGGTTCTTCATTGTATAGAGCTTCTTCATTGTATAGAGGTTCTTCATTATATAGAGCTTCTTCATTGTATAGAGGTTCTTCATTGTATAGAGCTTCTTCATAATATAGACCTTCTTCATTATATAGAGCTTCTTCATTATATAGAGCTTCTTCATTGTATAGAGGTTCTTCATTGTATAGAGCTTCTTCATAATATAGACCTTCTTCATTATATAGAGCTTCTTCATTATATAGAGCTTCATTATATAGAGCTGCTTCCTTATATAAAGCTTAATTATATACAGCTTCTTCATTATATAGAGCTGCTTCATTATATAGAGCTGCTTCATTATATAAAAGCTTAATTATATAGAGCTTCTTCATTATATAGAGCTGCTTCATTATATAGAGCTGCTTCATTATATAAAGCTTCACTATATAGAGCTTCATTACAGAGAGCTTCTTCATTATATAGAGCTTCATTATAGAGAGCTTCCTCATTATATAGAGCTTCATTATAGAGAGCTTCTTCATTATATAGAGCTTCATTATAGAGAGCTTCCTCATTATATAGAGCTTCATTATAGAGAGCTTCTTCATTATATAGAGCTTCATTATATAGAGCTTCACTATATAGAGCTTCATTATATAGAGCTTCTTCATTATATAGAGCTTCTTCATTGTATAGAGCTTCTTCATTGTATAGAGGTTCTTCATTATATAGAGCTTCTTCATTGTATAGAGGTTCTTCATTGTATAGAGCTTCTTCATAATATAGACCTTCTTCATTATATAGAGCTTCTTCATTATATAGAGCTTCTTCATTGTATAGAGGTTCTTCATTGTATAGAGCTTCTTCATAATATAGACCTTCTTCATTATATAGAGCTTCTTCATTATATAGAGGTTCCATCAAAAGAACTATACGAACTTGAGGATCCAGCCTCACGGCACATAAGTGAAATGCACTTTCTCCATGCTACGCAGGCAATTACTGGCTCAAATCCACCTTAACAACTCATCAAAGTTTCCAGTGAGAACAAATCATCGCTGCTTGCTTGAAGACGTACGATTTATTTCGAGTCATGCCGGTAATAAACAGCGAGATGAATTCTCTGAAGCATCCTTCTCTTTCTTTCTCTCACTCTCTCCTCCTCAGCTGGATTTAAATTGATATGGTCAGACGCAACGTGATGAATATAATCTGCATCGATTTCAGCTGAGGTATTTAGAGCGACCCATCTGCATTTCTTAACACACCACTGAATCATACACTCGGCCGAGCCAGGGTGTCATAAACTATTAACACACAACAGGAATGCCAAGACTCGACAGCCACTAAACA